>NW_022985410.1:163466-246323 GCF_010093625.1 Macroventuria anomochaeta | reverse complement strand
TCTTCCATAGTCTTAGACTCAGATAGGACGTTAAACCAATCAATCAATCAATCAATCAATCAATCGAGCTCGCTCAGTGATAACCAACCCCCGACGGCTTTCTGTACCTCTGCTCATCCCCGAGAACCAATCGAATAGTGTCTACGAGCTTTGCTTAAGACACGACTTCAACAACATACTTGTGGATGAGCTGGAGGACTTCTACTTAGAAGTGAAGGTGAAGGTGAGAGCAACAGCTATTGGTACTGGTGAACATCTCAAGGCCAAGAGGAAAACAGGAATCACGCTACCGTCCGCTTACCACGCTGGCCATCAATTATCATAAATTGGTCCAATTTACCCACCTAGGTGTTGACTCAACTATTGTTACCTGTTGCCAGGTCGTCAACTCCAAAGAAGGGAGGCATTGTCAGGTTGGTGGCCCACCAGAGGCTAATAGCCCCTGCATAAGTAGCGGGGAATAAATAGAAGTTCTTTTCCACTGCAAATCGGCAGTGATCAGTCTATCCTTACCCTCAATATACACTTCTTGCTACTATATTGTCATCTACCCGTGCCACCCCTAGCCAGCTTAACAACAAAGGTCAAACAGGTTGATACCCACCAACTCTGGGTACGACAGGAGGTCACTGCCTCACGCATCAATGTTCAATGGGTTCCTACTGATCATATGCCTGCTGACGGACTCACAAAGATACTACCAAAGCAGAAGTTCACAGAATTTGTCCGCCAACTTGGCCTTGTTGATATCACTGAGCACCTAAATGGCCTGCGTCAGGTTGATGGCGATGACCTTAACGCTATCTATATACATTGAGCCAATACTGATCAGCTGTTGTTGACTCTCCACTTCTGAGTCTACAGCAGCTGGGGGGGGGGGTGTCACGGTTCAGGGCGCTCTTGCCTGTCAAACCTCACCTGCCATGAGATTGACTGCCACGTCACACTAGCGTTGTTTACAGCTACTCACCTATACATACTGTCTGTAGCTTCACCCAATACAACCTCAGTTCAATCCCTCAATATTTTCGCACATGCGTACTGATCACTCACAATCCTCAACAGAAGGAGTATCGTTGTCCGGGTATGATCGTGCGGTGTTCTGCACTCCAAAAGTACCCAAAGCCTATGTTGACTATCGTCATCGTCAGTAGTACATATGCATTGCCGTACAAAGCTCATTAGATTTATTTTTCATGGCAAGCATGAGACCAAGAAATGCGAGGGACGACCGTTCTGTTGTATACTAGATCGTGGTGCAAGTATGATTGCCTCAAGGTGTTGTTGCTTCGACGCGTTGACGTCGTTGACATCAAGGATGAAGTAGAGCAACACCCTGCGCAAGCGTGAGTTGCTGCACTATCTCAACAGAACCGTCATAGCATGGTAAGCTCCGATATATCGAGAAGGGACGAGCGAAGTAATGTGTCCAGGCTGCAAAATGACCCCCGAGGACCTTCGATGACTGGCGTCGATTGAGTGACACAGGACTGCGTCAATGGCTGTTGTTCAGTTAACCGTCTTCGCAAGGATCAGGACCCACCGCCAGCAGCCTTGCAACAACATGCGAAGTACTGACAGGACGGTGTAGATCGCTCCTCAATGTGATGAAGAACTTCAAAAAACAGCTACACCGACCAGCACATCCCGCGGATCTTTTACGCAATCAACAAGAACGGCACCGATGTAACAGAGCGACTGGCGATGGACAGAAGCCTGTGTAAGCCGCCTACAAACTCACACAAGCGCGCAAGCCCAGTTGCCACTGAGAAAAGCTTGTGCTACGCCTCCGGAACGGGCGAACCGAGAGCATGTGCCAAATACCCAACTTCCTGGCTTCTGTGCATCGAATCACGGGCAGAAGAATTCAAATCGAACGATATCACGACTTCCAGCCGTGTTTCAATCGTGTTGGCATTCCAAAATGAGGAAGCATGACAGTCCCTCAAACCATCGAAGATAGTGGCGCCTTCATCAACCGCTCCTAAGCGCTCTGCTGCATGCAGCGTGTGTATCACGGACGGGTGCTGCATGCTAGCTACCCTTTCTCTGAGACCAAGTCGGCCACAAAACTTATCATCGCAACGTAAAATGGAAGTCGACGCCGACACAAGTGGTTCATACACGCTCCGCAATATATGTTACTACTAAAACGCGTCTAACAAGTCATAATTAGCTACTGTCGCAGCTGACCGCGCCGATGGACAACAAAATATGCTGTTGACTAGCGAGAGCGGGGTGTGCCCGCTTTGGCGATGGTCGAAACTCCATCGAAGGTGTGTGTTCTACGACTAGCCCTATAACGTCAACTACTCCGACGTAAGCATTCTGGCCAGCGCCACGCTTTGTTTTGGCTCCCCGCAATAGGAAGGAGCAAGGAAATACGGGCGGAGCGTAATAACGCCAAGAGTACTGTTGCGCATCCTTCAAGGTTGCGGTATTGCGGTGTTGGGAGACATTGATGGCCGTTCGCAGTCGAATCTCATGGTTGGAATGCAGACCGCAATGGGTATGAGGCGAAAGAGGTGGACAAAGGAGCTGCGCGCAACCTCAACATCCACATCTTCACGACCCCTTGGCGGTGCAAAGCTTTCCAAGACCTCTCGTCCGCTGCTTAGAGGGTCTTGTCGGCGCCTTTCGTGTATCTTACCGAGGCTTGTGCATCAACTCGCTTCTGGGCGGTGATTGGCGCGCGCGGATGAGGTTGCAGCAGTTATCGCGCACGCGGCTGGGTGAATTGGGGAAAATGAATGGCGGTGGCAAGGCGATTGGCAATGTAGACCTGCCGTATCAAAGCTAGGTTACGGCGTTTATCTGTTACTATTACGACCTCCTTCCTGATCGGCCACACTCAGGCGGCCAGTCTGGGCACACATCACACGAGCTACGCTTTGCGTGCTTTCACTTCAAATACACGTAAACCTGGGCTCCCCAAGAATATTCTCTTCGTTGTCGCTCCCCACACACCACCCCCTCACCAAGTCTACCCAGTAGCACGACCATCACCATGCCTGTTGGTGACAACGACGCGGTTGTAGGTCACACAGTGCCCCATATATCTCCACGTGCTTGTACTCATATTCATGCAGCAAGCCGTCGGCTTGGACCCGGCTCTCATCGATGCCTCTGGTGATCCACAGCGCAAGAACCCGGCCTTCCACTCAGACGAGGCGCCGCCTTTCCTTTTCACTGAGGGCAAGGCCACTCTCCAAGAGAGCTACCTCAGTGACAATGACAGCCTTCCCACCAAAGAGGAGCTCGACACGCTCGAACGCATTGGCGCTGCCATTCCTTGGAGAATCTACACCATCGCCTTTGTCGAACTCGTCGAGCGCATGTCCTACTATGGTTGTGTTCAAGTCTACTCCAACTTCATCGCTAAGCCTAGGCCGACCCCTACTGGTGCAGCATTGAACCCTAGCGATGCCGAGGCTCAACCCGGTGCTCTTGGAATGGGCAAGCAAGTTGCTTTCTCTCTGACCACCTTCAACGCTTTCTGGGTCTACTGCTGCCCCCTCCTTGGAGCCTGGATCGCCGACACCTACCTCGGACGCTACAAGACTATTCTCTACTCGGTCATCATCGCTGAAATCGGTCATATTATCCTCGTCGCCTCTGCTATCCCCTCGGTCCTGGACAACCAAAAGGGTGCGCTTGCTTGCTTCATCATCGGATTGCTCGTCATGGGACTCGGAACTGGTACTTTCAAGCCCAACATCTCGCCTCTGATTGTTGAGCAGCTTGAGACAGACAAGCTTCAAGTTGTGGAAAGGAATGGCAAGCGCGTCATCATCGACCCCGCCATTACCGTCACTCGTGTCTACAACTACTTCTACTTGTTTATTAACATCGGTGCCTTGGCCGGTCAGCTCGGTATGGTGTACGCCGAACGTTACGTCGGTTTCTACCTGTCCTACCTGATCCCCACTGTCTTCTTCCTGCTCGCTCTGCCTGTCCTAATCGTCTGCAAGAAGCACTACATTCTGCGTCCCCCAAGTGGCAGCGTCATGGGACCTGCTTTCAAGCTCCTTGCTAAGGCTGTCGGTACGAGGAACTTTAAGAACTGGAACGACGGTAAAATGTGGGAGTCTATCAGGCCCTCTGCTCTGGGCGCCAACAAGCCTTCCTGGTACAACTTCGATGATGCCTGGGTCGACGAAGTCGCCCGTGGTTTCCGCGCTTGTGGTGTCTTCTTCTGGGTTCCGATCTTCTGGCTCGCCTACAGGCAGATGGACTCCAACTTGACCCAGATGTGTTCCACCATGGCTCTGCACGGCGTTCCTAACGATCTTTTGGCCAACTTGGACCCTATCTCCATCATCATCCTTGTGCCGAGTAAGCTCACTCACTGCCCAAATCAACATATCGATGCTAACATGTTTACTAGTTATGGACACTATCGTTTACCCGTTCCTCCGCAAGAAGGGCATCAGGTTCACACCCCTCAAGAAGATCTGCGCTGGTTTCATCATCGCTTCCTTTTCTATGGTCTGGGCCTCTGTACTCCAGTACTACGTCTACAAGACCTCTGGATACTACGACGACCCATCCAACACCGAATATAAGTCTCCGATCAACGTTTGGGCCGTTACTGGTGTCTACATTCTGATCGCCATCTCTGAGATCTTCGCTTCCGTTACAACCCTCGAGTACGCTTTCACCAAGGCCCCCAAGAACATGAGGTCTCTGGTCATGGCTGTCCAGCTCTTCACCACTGCTTTCTCCGCTGCTCTTGCCCAGGCCTTTACCCCGTTGACCATCGACCCTCTCGTCGTCTGGAACTACGGTAGTGTCGCCATCATCTCGTTCATCACCGGTGTTCTCTTCTGGATCGCCTACCGCAAGATGGACAAGGAGGAAGACCAGCTCAACATGTTGCCCACCGGTCACCTTGGCAATGCCAACCAGGCAGCGGATGTCGAGAGGCGCATCAGCGTCGCACCCGTCGAGGACGAGAAGAAGCCTGCGAGCTTCTAAGTGCGGCGCGGTGCGGCGCTCTACCTCACGACGACGCTTGACATGACATGGGTGGAGTAGTTCGATGTCTCTAAAGCTGTTGTTGGTTCTGAGATCGCTCGTTTGATTGACGACTTCACGGTGTGCTAACGAACTGTAATGTCATAGCAACCCTAATATCCAATCTCTTACCAAAAGTCAACTTACTCAAACAACTATGATCTCTCAACCTGCCTGTGATGATCGACGCTCCTACCGAATACAACTCTCAGCAGGAACCATGAATCCTGCATAACGCTGCTTCCATTTCCGATCACTCACACAAAGATTTTCTCTGTCGCTGATCACGGCGGTCATTTCAGCTGCGAGAGAAAGTCCTTGTACGGTAGGTTGTCCCTTCTTTGCGAGCCATAATGCACGCTCTCGAGGTCGCGACAGATGTGCATGATTTGTACGTGTCAAAACTGCATTTCATAAGTCTCAAAACCACAGCATCTCGGTGTAGCGCCCGAACGTGGCAACCACGTTTCGGCCCACGACCAACCGTGCCACCGTCACGACATTCCCTTGCACTCGCCAACTCCTTCCATTCTTAGCAATTTTATCGGCAACCGCATCCTGCTCGGTGTAACACAACAATGCACCAACCCCACAATCTTAACAGCATCCAGCGAAACAGCATCTAGCGAAACAGCATCTAGCAAAACAGCATCTAGCGAAACAGGCGTCATGCCGATCTGCACGCTGATCTTTCCCACATTTACCCCGCACGCCACACACCGAAGCGCTGGCTACCCCAGATAGTCGTGCGAGGGCCCACACATCGATGCACCTTACTCGCTTGTTGCGCGTTGCTGGCACGTTGAGATGCAAGGCAGAGTTGCAAGTGCCGAAGGTGGTAAGCCGTTCGGAGTTAGAATAGACCGAAGATCTTTAGAGAATGTATGACTGCCGTGAAGGCACGTTCACGAATTCCAGCCATCTCAGTCTCGAGAGACGAAGCAGCGATGGCGTCCACAGGCACCGATGAGAAGCGCGGCACTTCTTTTAACAACGAGCAGCGCATCGAGAACCTCAATGCAGAGAAGATCTCAACTTCTTCAGGCGAGCTGGAAGCGCAGCATGTCGAGCTAGACGAAGCGGAAGCGAACCGCGTACTGCGCAAGGTTGATTATCGACTTGTACCTATGCTTGCTCTGCTATACCTCGTCGCTTTCATTGATCGCTCGAACAGTAAACCTTTCCACTTACACCTTGGTCAATCGGATGTATACTAACGCATCGCAGTTGGCAACGCCAAAATCGCCGGTATGGACGTCGACCTCAATCTACGCGGTCTTCAATACAACACCGCCGTAACCCTCTTCTTCATACCCTACACACTCCTCGAAGTTCCCTCGAACATCGTGCTCAAGATGGTGAGGCCCTCGCACTGGATGGCAATTCTTATGTTCTCGTGGGGTTTGGTGATGACGCTCATGGGTCTCGTAAACAGCTACGGAGGGCTCCTAGCAGGCCGCTTCTTCCTTGGTGTCACAGAATCCGGATTTTTCCCCGCAGCAACGTTTCTGCTTACACTGTGGTACCGGCGCTTCGAATTGCAGCGACGCATGGCTGTATTCTATGTCGCTGCATCACTGGCAGGTGCCTTCTCTGGCCTTCTCGCCTTCGGCATCGAGAAATTGGACGGGAGGTCCGGGATTGCTGGATGGCAATGGATTTTCTTGATCGAGGGCTTGATTCCAGTTGCCCTTGCTCTGGTCATCTGGAAGATCCTGCCAGACAGCCCCGAGACAGCTGGGTTCCTTACGCAGCCGGAGAGAGATCTGCTGGTTCGCCGACTGCAGGACGACTCCAGCAGTGGGCAGGGCAAGGCTACGAACAACGATAAGATGGGAAAACAGCACATCATTGCTGGTCTCTCAGACTGGAAAGTCTGGGCAGGTGTTGTTATCTTCTGGGGTAACACTGTAGGTGTCTATGGGTATGTATCACTTTTGAGTGTACAAGTCAATGTTCGCTAACCTCCGCAGTTTCACTGCGACAGTTCCAACCGTGATCAACGGCCTCGGTTATTCCAGCGCAAATGCCCAACTTCTTACGATTCCCATTTACGTCTTTGCCGCCATTATCACCATTATCTGGGCTTGGGGCTCTGATCTCACCCAGATACGCTCATCCTGGATCATCGGTGGCTACTGCATTGCCATTATAGGCTTCATTGCTCAACTCGCTATCCCGCATCCTAAATACCCTGGTGTAACTTACGGTTTCCTCTTCCCAGTCGCAGCTGGCCTGTATTGCCCTTTCACTTGCCTGGTTTCGTGGGTCGCAAACTCACTGGCACCCAGCTCGAAGCGCGCTGTTGGTATGGCGCTACTCATTTCCGTGGGCAATATGGGTGGCATCATGGGTAGTAACATCTATCTTGCGAGGGAGAAGCCGAAGTACACGACGGGGTTTGCGGCCAGTCTAGCAATGTGTATTGCGGCTGTTGCTATGACCTTTGTTTTACGCTGGGCGTACGGCAAGGAGAACAAGAAGAGAGATCAGCTGATCCAAGAACACGGCGAGGAGGCAATTAGGGCAAGGTACTCGGATGAGGATCTGTTGATGTTGGGAGACAAGAGCCCATTCTTCAGGTACACATTGTAAGCAGCCATTCAGAATATCGAATCGATCAATCTCTCGTCACGCCGGCTCCGACAGTAATGTAGAAGGCCATACCTCGTAATCAATGCTACCCGTATGCTTGCATTCCATCCTCCGAGCCACTATTACTCCCCAACTGCACGTACGCAATGCCACTCTCCCGCCCCTCGCCAGCGCCCCTGCAGCTCAGATGCATACAGTAGTGGTTCATGAGGGCGTACAGCCTTGTGAGTGGCCATTCACCACGTTGTTGCTCTGCAAGACATGTACCAGACTGTCAATTCTGTCAACCAAGATAGAAACAGCCACTTAGAAGCCTTTATTTTTACATAACGTAAATATGTCGCAGTAGTGAATCAAGCTCAGGGGAGTCCGTACATATCAGCAACCATTATACAGTCGCACGTATAACACATGCCCTTCGCCGCTCAGAGCAATGTTGTAGAGCCGCTTGTGCAGCCCTGTGAAAGCTGCGGTCAGCCATGCACCTTCCATGATCGTTATCGGTGGTTGAAGAAATGTACTGACCCCTCAGCCTTTGGGACCAAAGAAACCCCCAATTGATCACCACTGCAACTTACAGTGGGGATCCCATAGTAAACTAGTAGCTTGGCAAGTGAATGTTCACACAGGTGACTTTTCATAGTACAGTCCTGCACCATCACCATCCAACCCACCAAAGCCTGACAGGGGGGTTAATGGGATGGTTGACAGACTTACACCCGGGCTTAGTAAAGTTCTCCATGGTACTCTGAGCCAGTTTTACTTCACTGGTACCCTATGGTAGTAACTGTTAATCAATCCATCAATCCATCAATCAGGTATCTACCCTCAGGGTCAGCCCCTTACATCTCAGAGTCACATAGGACGTTAAAACATGCAATGTATCTGAGGTGTTCATGTGATTTTGCGATCTCTATGCGTGGTGGTCTAGATTGTGACTGCGCCCAGAAGGGCACTTGGCTGTGGCTTTTGCCTACCAGGAGCCGGGATACTTAGGATTCGAACTCGTTATCTTCTGTCTTTTCCATGCACGAAACCCCTCCACGTCCTTGTTGTCTTCATCCAGGTCGTTCAAGAACTGCATTCCTTCTCCATCCACTTCAATGTCCTTCTGAGAAGGCTGCTTCTCGGGAGGGAGGAGCTCGCCAGTATTGGCTCGTAGCGCCGCCGTCACGATCAGATTTCTCTCGTATGGGAACCACCATGTACCATCGGTGTTCGTTCCATGTTCAGGGATCACAAACTCTGGGATGGAGACGATGTCATTCTCACTGGCAGACGGAACAGCGGCGCCAGTGAGGTAAGACCAGCCTCTCTTGAGAAGTCCCGGCTCGGCTGGCTTGTACGTCTTGACCCAATGGTGGCCCTTGCCTGGGCCGAGCGATATCCGTTTGAAGCCCTTGAGTGCTTCTGGTTCGTACTTTATCTGCAACTGAGCATGCTGAACAACAGGGTGCATGTACTCGTTGGTTCTCTTGTGGTGATGCTCATGATTGTGAGCATTCTCGCGATCTACGAAGTAATGGCCTGGCGTACGAGTTTCGGAGCCGGCGGCCGCCATGGCACCCTGGAACGAGTCAATGATCGGTGCAACACCCCAGCCGCCATATGAGTGTTCGGATTTGGGGTCTTTGGAGTCTTTCGTATTGGTTTTGGTCCGTTCCAGGATCGTACTAAGAGCACACTTGTAGTTGTCGGTGATGGCAGGGTCGATCTTGAAGCGAAGAAAAGGGTGGCAACGGTCGACCATCCAGAAGAACGTAGTAACGCTCATGATCTCGAGGTCACCTTTGCTCCGCTCCTGCTTTGTATTCTTCTTCTTTGGGCCGTCTGCATTGCCTATACCCTGCTCGAGGTCTTTCATGCCGTCACCACTGCCGCCTCCGATATTGATGTGAACCTGGCGAGAGATCAGCAAGAGACACTTTGTAGAGCCAGGGCAAGGGACTTACACCCGGAAACCAGCACTGGATCAAGTTTGTATTGCTTCCTTCAGGGAGCGACCACAGAGTTGGCCCGAACGCTTTACGGTGCTCCTCGAGCGCCAGAGCATGGAATGCGTTTTCGATCTCTAAATCGCAGAGTAAGCACTTATATTATACTCACGAAACTTTCATGTCGTAGAAAAGCTAACCAGATTGGGCAACCATAATCCTTGTCGTGAGGCTGAAGTCCTAAGGTCATCCAGTACGTCCGAGTATAGTCACCTATAGAAGCAACGATATTTGGTCGAAAACCTTGACTGCCTCCCAGATTGGGGGTGTTTGTGTCCGGATTTTCTAGCGACTTGGAGGGAAGGCTACTCACGTGGATGAATCTCTGTGTTGTGGAATCCGTATGGCCTGTTCTTCGCACTCACGTCCGTCCAGACATTGTCGGGGTAGCCAAGACTTCCGACAGTGTCCCACACGCCAACAACCTTGATGATGACCCTCTTCTCAGCTTGCTTGAACCAGCTGTACCCGGAGCCCTTGGTAAACTCCCACTCTTCCCCCTTCACTTGGATCTGGTAGGTCTTATCCTTAGGGTCGCCTTCCCACCTCTTTGCCCACAGACTGTTCTCTAGCGGCTCGCTGGCGCTGATCGACTTATAATTGGCGTACATCTCCCAGAATTGGCCCATAGCACTTGGTTGACAGATACCAACTCGACAGACTAAACCGGCGCAGGCACGCACCGTGTATGCTCCACGTGAGAAGCCAAAGAAGAACAGTTCGTCACCATGGCTGTAGTTGTTCACAATGAAGTTGTAAGCCTCGCAGACGTTCTCATCAAGACCGCCACCAGTTGTTCCTTGTACACCATTAGTTGCGGTAATGAATTCAATTGACCTGAGGTTTAGGAACTTACCACTCCAGAGAGACTCCAACTTACCCATGGCTGTGCCTACTCCAGCGTCGTAGTAAACAATCTGAGGCGCCATCAATCCATTCTCGTCGATGTACCATGAGTCGATGGACCTGCTCATCTTCGCCACATTTGATGGGATGGTTTGCGCACCGTGGGCGGAGCTCTGCCAAGTGCCATCGCAGCAGATAATGATGCGCTTCTTCGGTCGTGGAGGTACTGGCAGGGGATCCTTTGCTGGTTTCTCGACTGGGGGATTGACAATCGTGTGTACAAGTCTGCCATTTGGGTATTGAAACCCACTCTGTGAAAACGCTTCTGGTTGACCTTCTACTTGGCAGAAGCCACTTCCAAAAGTCTGGCCAAAGCCATTCGAATTGAACTCGGTCATGCTCAACGATGCGGAGGAATTGAGCTGTAATGTTGCGAGGATTGACCAGACCGTTCCCTCCCTTAAGTACCACCAGTATGCCCCGGACCCAGCTGGGAAATCTAAAGGGCCTCGTCGAACTCATGGCTTGCTCAGCTGAACGACGGTCATTCCCATACAAGCAGAAATGGCTGTTTCAAGCCTCGTCGGCAGATCCGAAGCTGTGTCCTCCCTTCTAGACGACACTATACCACGCATGGTCGAAATATTCTCGCTTGGCAAGGCTCCCTTGTCCGAGTTAAGACATGAACACGCGCACGCGTCGACGGTTCTGCACATCTGCTGCATGGAGCACAGAGGCCACTTGTTCCAGAGCGTGGGTCGGCGCGGAGGGGGCTGGCTTTTCGGCTCGACCGTGCGCCAGCGCCAGCTGAGCGCCCCGCCAACTCGTGGACCTCGACAACAAAGACCCCACGCGGCCCGGGAAAATACGCCCACCGCGAAAGCCCCACACCTCAATGCTTTCATCCACACAACTTTGAGACCCCTCTGTTACGATTCGTGCCTTAAGCAAAGCTCGTAGACACTAGTCGATTGGTTCTCAGGGGTGAGCAGAGGTACAGAAAGCCATAGGGGTTGACAGTCACCTAAGCAAAGCTCGGGTGGTCAGGGGTAGACTATCCGGGCGGGTTGTAATAACCTTCGTAATAGTCAGGTAGTCGTCTAGTCAAAGACCGTGGCGACTGGTTGCAATGAGTAATACAGAGTATACTGTCTGGCTCGAGAGCAAGTGAAATTCCAATAACAAAGTTGATTGACGAGGTTGAACACAATGCCATAAGGGCAGCGTGTCTACTTGCTATATACATGAGCAGAGGATTGCTCGGATTGCTCAGATTGCTCAGATTGCTCGGTACTGAGTATACTGATCGTACCAAGTATACTGATCATGTTGAGTATACTGACCGTGCCAAGTATACCGATCGTACCAAGTATACCGATCGTACCGAGTATACTGCTCGTGTTGAGTATACTGATCGTACCAAGTATACCGATCGTACCGGGTATACTGCTTGTGTTGAGTATATTGACCGTGCCGAGTATACCGATCGTACCGAGTATACTGCTCGTGCCAAGTGTTGCCGACGCGGCCCACTGCTTGGGTCGATCGATACTACAGTTCCTCGGCTTCTCTCGTATCATTGCGTAGTCCTGTTCGTTCAGTGTTGCTGCGGGTTGCCCTTTGATCGTAACAAATTCTTGTGAGGTTACTGTAGGCAGGCAATCGGACACAGGATGGATTGGGGCCGTCTGGGGCCATATGGGATGAGATCAGACAAATCCTTGATGGTTAAGCCTCAAGGTTTATGAGGAATATATACAGGTGGCCTGTGAGCCTCCGGTCCAGCTCCAGAGTCTGTCCAAGGGCTGGCCAGTAGATGTAAGGGGAAATACCCGTGACCATTCTGAAGAGGCCTGGGGAACGGTACTGCAAGGATTGTATACAAGAGACCTTGAACAGAGAGCATGAGAAGGACTTTGAGAGAGCTCATTGATGGGCAGCCATTGGGTACAACTTCAAGAGCAACCTCAACTTCTACAAAGTACCTGGCAACAAAAACAGCAAGCTCTCTCTTAAGGCATACCGCAACAAGATCCTTGTGTCACGGGTATATACTGTTTGGCTTCCAGTACCCATATCTATTGGGTTACTGTACCTTTTTGGTCGGTGTAGCTCAGGTGGGACCAAGCCGAGCAATCACACTTGAGCCTATTGTCAAACCCTGGCTTCTGAGAGGTGACAAGTTCATTCTTGAAGAAGATAACGACTCTGGGCATGGAGGAGGTTTAAAGAAGAACATTGTAAGGATGTGGAAAGAGGAGAACAACCTTAACTCCTATTCCAATTCACCTAACTCACCTGACCTGTCCCCAATTGAGAACTGCTGGCAGCCTCCAAAGCAGTACCTTAAGCAATTTCCTTATTGGGATGTCTTTGAAACAAGGGATCTCGCTATTGAGGGGTGGGAAAGTATCACATAGAAGTTTATAAATGAACGGGTTGATAGTATGCCTCAAAGACTGCAAGATTGTATTGATATTGAGGGCAGAATGACGGGCTATTGACAGCTGCAACACCAAGAAATCAGCTTGCGATAGCTATCCTATAGTAATCTCTAGCCTCAAAAACGTAAGATGCTTTAATTACTACTTAAACAACCGTGCTGTGAACAATTCGTGTGTGGTTTGTATGGGGTGAGTTCCGCCAAGCGTTTTCGCGGTGGGCGTATCTTCTCGGGCCGCGTGGACCCCTCCCTCCAACCTTCATCGTCATGCCCTGTTCTGTACGCGCCATTGGCAGCCCATCGAAGCAGTACCTACAAAGCCTCCAAGGATTCTGGCTCGGTTGTTTGCTTCGTGCACTTAGTGTCCCTAGACCTGTCAAGTCTTACATCATCCGGGACGCGTGTTTTCATCCAAATACCAACTTTTAGACGTGAGCAAAAGGTTAATCTTTATCGATTTTTGTCTCATATCATCTGAGATGCCATCCTGAACTTGTTCCCCAATGCTGTTTTGCTGCTGCAAGTATTATGGAAGCCTTGCAGCCCTCTGTTGCTGTCTTCAGCTTTCCCCTGAGCGGAAAACTCTTCAGCTGATCTACGTACCACACAATTCAGCACTTGGTTGAAGGAAAACCTCAGCAGCAGCAGCTTTCATACAACAGAGCAATGGTTCTCCACACTCACAGAAAACAGGGCAACGGCTGTCTATCCTGTGATGGGCTGAGCCCTGGAGAGCTCGGTAGAGTCTTGACATGGATGAGTGTAAAGAAAGGCCTGGGTGTACAGGTACGATAGGCAGATAGCAGTAGGTCACCAGTAGTAATTGATTGAACCGCTGAGTGCCCTTAGAGAGGGCACCCCTCATCCTATATACCCCAAGGGCTCCCGAGGGGGCCTACAGAGGCCTAAGGAACCCGCTCGTAATTTGTTGTCCATAGTCTCAGACTCACATAAGACGTGAAAACAAACAAACAAACATTCAATCAGCCAATCAATCAATCAATAGTCTCGCACCCAACGGTTGTAGTCCTGGCGGTCCCGCTGGTTGTAGACATGTAGGGCTCGGGTTGAGGTAGGGCGTTCGTCTCTGAGAAGCGTCCTTTGAGACAGGTAGTAGGCGTGGTATCAACGCTTGACGCGCTGCGGCATCTCCAGCCATGAAGCGGGCCTTCAGTACGCAGTTGTTCCTATTCTAGCTCTTGCTGCATCTTCCTCTGCCACTTCCTCAACTGTTCTAACTCCGCCTCAAGCGGATCCTCTCTACTGTCAACTGGCGCGGATTGGGCCACTTGCGGACTTGCCACTCCTCGGATCCAGAATCCCACATCATATAGGGTTCCTGTCCCCCTGAGATGACCCTGTGGGGATACAGGCTGCACCTGGGCATAGTCTTGGGTGGTCGTTCCTCCATGAGGGCTGCTGGCGTGAGATTGACGTCCTTCTTCCAGATGCATGCTCTCGCTGGAAGATGGAGTTTCGCGCTGAGACATCGTGTATGTATGCCGACTGGGTGTGGAAGTGTTGAGATGTTGATTGATCTGTTAGCTATTGGCTGGAATCGATCGGGACTATATAGTAGAAGAGGATAGCAGTGAAGGGTTGGGGAAGCAAACCGAGCTAACCGAATGAGCTGGACAATCAGTGCAGTGGACCGTTAGCAAACACTGCAACGGACCGCTAGCAAACAGATGGCGATCGGTGGATATCTTCACTCCCTCTGACACTGGGCTACCTCTATTAGGGGGAGCGATTCACATGTTAGGAGTAGATGATATGAGATAACATAGTCGAGCAATAGCAGGTTCAATTGGACATGAGATGAATCGCTGGAAACTGCAAGAGCCCCAGCAACAGGGATATACACTCGGGTAGGGCTGCACTAGCCCATTAGCGGCCTTGTCAGGGTGGCTCGTCCTGACAACAGTCTACTCTATACTACTCATTGCTACCCAGTCGCCAAGATCTTTGACTAGACAACTACCAACCCGTTTCCGATACTGTACTCATCCCTGAGAACCAATCAAACCGTGCTTACGAGCTTTGCTTAAAATACATCTTCAACAAAGCCCTCACCATCCCTTGTACTCTCATAACACTCAACCACCTGTAACTAAACTCCTGGATTACCAGGGGAGCCACTGATATCAATAAATCAATCAACCAATCAAGAGGCGTAACATCTGAAGGGCTGAGCTCGAGCGCAGGCTGGGTCGTCTGTTACTGTACGCGTATCAAATGGACGGAGTGCTCGGGAAACGCAGGGTGCAAGTACAAAACAAGATTGAGATTGGGTATATCTAAGAAAGCGAGAGACATGAGACATCATAAACTCATAGCAGGGCAATTTCTGTCCCAAGCACACCATCGACTACAAGGCAACGGCAACAGCACCTACAACAGCGGCGATGGCACCGTGAGCGTAGACACCCATGCCAGTTACTTGAGGCGCAGCGCCCTGGCTACCGCTCGTTCTTGCGGCCTTAGGAACAACGCTCGACCAAATTTTGTCCTCCTCCTTGCGGACGCTCTCGAAGACTTTGAGCGCGTCTGCTGGCATGGCTGTGTACCTGTTTGAGGGGGTTAACGGTGATCTGAGTGCGAAGATGGTTCAAGGTTCGAGTTTGCTCTCTCTCTCCTGAATCACTCTACGGGGTTCGACAGGACGAAACTTACCAGTCAGGAAGCGTGGTGTACTGTGTGTAAGATGTACCTGTTGCGGTAACAATGTCTGGAATACCGTCGCGTGTTCGTGCATATGTGTAGAATGCGCCTTGTGCGCTCTTCACATCAGCTTGAGTCTCGAGTGCTGCCTCATAGCTGTCAATGGCTTTCGAAAGGGCGTTGACAATAGATGTGGACTGTCATGGTAAGCAGCCGTCTTGTCAGAGCAATTCTTTGTAGGTCATGAACATACCTCTGCATCGTCGGTGTACCACCACTCAGTCTGTCCGGTCTTGATATCGAACCCAGCAAGGGCGGAGCCGGCCATGGCAGCCACAGCGATGATGGTCTTGACAAGCATTGTGTAGATGATTGATTCTAGTCTGATTCGAAGGGGGTCAAAGTGACTTAGCTCGATCTGATCGATGTAGAACCAGGTAAGACAAGGTAAGGAAGCCAAGATATAGGATTCCTCGAGGGCGCGGCAGCACAATAAGTACTGCGTTTGGCGGCAGTCTTTGCGCCTCGGATCTTGTTTCCAAGGCTCGCTTCGCTGTGGTTACCTGTCAGGCCTCCAGTACAATATTGAAGAACTTAACCCAAGCGGGCTAAGTTGGTCGTTTTGGGTTCGTTTCCAAATGCTTAGCGCATAGTCAAGCTCTTCAGCCGCCTGACCGGTCAGCCTCTCTGGCCCACTCCTCGGTACCTGCATCGCATTTTCCAGCCTACGGATTTTACATGACATAGACCAGTGCGCGAACCACCTCTTGTGTCACTCTCACGCCAACCAATATGTCAGCCTCAGTCTCTAGCGGCGGAACGTGGAAGAACACTGCGTGCCGTCTGCCGGTAAGACTCTGAAGGTGGAGCAGC
Source organism: Macroventuria anomochaeta (assembly GCF_010093625.1). Classification (NCBI taxonomy): domain Eukaryota; kingdom Fungi; phylum Ascomycota; class Dothideomycetes; order Pleosporales; family Didymellaceae; genus Macroventuria; species Macroventuria anomochaeta. The sequence goes on along the minus strand of NW_022985410.1, from coordinate 229,895 downwards.
GCTACATAGTAACAAAAGCCACAGACATAGGTCCCAATGTCGTCGCTGATTTGTACAAGCACGTTCTGCAACCTTGGCCTTATTCCCTTCTTGGCGTCATGTTGCGAACCTTTCTGGGTTGCAAGGGTGATTGAGGCGCAGCCGGCTCGCCAGATCTCTTCCGCAGCATCGGTGTCCAGGGTTGTTGACAGCGAGACAGGTGACTTTGCGAAGACCTTTTTATTCACAGCACGTGTGAAGACCTTGCGACGAATGTCAGGAAACTCGTGTTAGCCTTCCCTTGGCGCACTGCGTTCGATTTCTGGGACGCCACGGTCGCTGTTAACTTCCAAGCCCATATGCACGACGAGGTTGGGAGAATGAGTCTCAATCAGGACTGTGACCTGCTCCTTGATGTCGTGATATGCTGCAGGCATTGGATCGGTCGGAACGACCAACTGGATCGATTCGCCATCTAGACCAGGGATCGAGGCTGGAAGCCTGGCAGCTATCTCCTCACGAAGGGTTTGTCGTGACATCTATGAACGGGCCAAAGCCAGTGATCAAGACCTTGATGGGCGCTGTGGATGACATGATGAAGAAGGTGAGCAGAAACGGATCAGCTGTCATCTGCAAGACGGTTGACTCTACTTAAGCAGGCGCGATGCCGAGCATTTGCAGGTGACTACCTCCAGGCACCACACAGGTGAGGTGCCACGGATCTGCACATCGCACATGGATTGTCTTGCAACAGGGCGAAGGTGGAGTTGGTGGCTCGGTGGAGAAATGCAGCCCTGCGGCCATGACAGCTGAGGGCTCACCGCTCTCAGCCCCACCGATGCCGGCCAAAATTCTGCCGAAGAGTCACTCCAACAGCTATTGACCCGCGCCAACACAACAGCATCCTGAAAGAGAGTGTTCTTTGTTACTCGCCAATTGCATATCTTCTGATTACGCCGACTTGTATACTAATTTTCTGAGGCTTCTTTAACTGTAGAGAAGCTCACTTGGCAGCAGGGCAGTCTGCCCGCACCAACCTCAACACCAACAATCATGGCGACCAACGGATTATCTACGGCGCCTACAAAGGTCACCATTTTGGGCGAGGACTCGATCGTGGTCGACTACGGGCTCTGGCAGAGCTACATCGCCGAAGACTTGGTGAAGAACATCCCTTCATCCACCTACGTCCTCATCACCGACACCAACATTGGGCCGACCTACATCCCTACCTTCGAGAAGGCGTTCAGTGCTGCCGCCTCGGCTAGCGCAACAAAACCGCGATTGCTCACGTACACGATTCCTCCCGGCGAAAACTCGAAGTCACGGAACACAAAGGGCGTGGTGGAGGATTGGCTGCTGTCGCAAGGATGCACGCGCGACACCGTCATCATCGCCTTGGGCGGTGGTGTCATTGGTGACATGATTGGCTTCGTCGCCGCTACCTACATGCGTGGCATCAAGTTTGTCCAGGTGCCTACAACATTGCTGGCCATGGTCGACTCAAGTATTGGCGGCAAGACAGCCATCGACACACCAGCGGGCAAGAACCTCGTTGGTGCCTTCTGGCAGCCTGAACGCATCTACATCGACCTGCACTTCCTCGAGACTCTGCCGAAGCGCGAAGTCATCAACGGTATGGCTGAGGTTGTCAAGACAGCTGCTATCTGGGACGAGAAGGAATTTACCACACTGGAGGGCAATGCCAACACAATTCTTGCAGCGCTCGACCAGAAGACTGAGGGCGGGAGAAGGAACTTCGACAGCATTGCGAGCATACTCAAGCGCATTGTGCTCGGCTCCGTGCGTGTCAAGGCAGAAGTCGTCTCAGCTGATGAGCGTGAGGGCGGCCTGCGCAACCTGTTGAACTTTGGTCACTCGATCGGTCACGCCTTCGAGGCTATCCTTACACCCCAGATCCTGCACGGCGAGGCAGTTGCGATCGGTATGGTCAAGGAGGCGGAGCTGGCGCGCTACTTGGGCGTCTTGGACCCCTCTGCAGTTGCACGCCTGACTAAGTGCATTGCCAGCTACGGCTTGCCCACCTCACTCGCAGACAAGACTGTTCGCAGACGGACGGCGAACAAGCACTGCCCTGTCGACGAACTCATCAAGATCATGGCTGTTGACAAGAAGAACTCCGGCAGCATCAAGAAGGTCGTCCTTCTGTCTGGCATTGGCCGTACACACGAAAAGAAGGCCAGCACAGTCGCCGACCGTGACATCAAGATCGCCCTCTCTCCCAGCGTCTCCGTCCATCCTGGCGTCCCCAGTGATTTGAATGTTACCTGCACGCCTCCTGGATCCAAGAGTATCTCGAATCGAGTGCTCGTGCTCGCAGCACTTGGAAGTGGTTCATGCCGCATCAGCAACCTGCTGCACTCTGATGACACCCAGGTCATGTTGGACGCACTTGCAAAGATGCAAGGTGCTAGCTTCTCGTGGGAGAATGACGGCAAGGAGCTGGTCGTTACTGGAAACGGTGGCAAATTAAAAGCAACGAACGATGAGCTTTACCTCGGAAATGCTGGTACTGCGGCACGTTTTCTGACCTCAGTCACGGCGCTTGCGCAGCCCGTTGAGGGCGTTACGTCGACCGTCGTCACCGGCAATGCCAGGATGAAGGAGCGTCCGATCGGTCCACTTGTCAAGTCGCTGCGAACCATGGGCATCGACATTGACTATCAGGAGAACCAAGGTAGCTTGCCGTTGCGCATTGCAGCTTGCGGCGGCTTCGGTGCCAGTGAGGGAGAGAAAGCGTTCACTGGAGAGATTGAGCTTGCAGCGACCGTCTCCTCGCAGTACGTGTCTTCCATCCTGCTGTGTGCGCCTTACTCGAAGACGCCCGTCACCCTCCGTCTGGTTGGCGGCAAGCCTATCTCGCAGCCATACATCGACATGACTATCACTATGATGGCTTCGTTCGGTGTTCAGGTCGAGAAGTCGTCTACCGACGCAAACACCTACCACATTCCCAACAAGCCTTACACAAACCCTGCTGAGTATGTCGTTGAGAGCGACGCCAGTTCGGCTACATACCCCTTAGCTATTGCAGCTATCACAGGAACCACTTGCACTGTGCCAAACATTGGTTCAAGCTCTCTGCAGGGAGATGCCCGTTTCGCGATTGAGGTACTGAGGCCCATGGGTTGCAAGGTCGAGCAGTCAGCTACATCGACCACCGTCACTGGCCCACCGCGAGGCGAGCTAAAGGCCGTAAAGGAGATTGACATGGAGCCCATGACCGATGCCTTCCTCACCGCATCAGTCCTCGCCGCTGTTGCATCCTCGAACGGCACTTCGACTACAACGCGCATCTACGGTATCGCCAACCAACGTGTGAAGGAGTGCAACCGCATTCAGGCGATGGAGGACGAACTCGCCAAGTTCGGTGTGACTTGCAGACAATTCGACGATGGCATCGAGGTCGATGGGAGAGGCTACCAGCTCAATGCACCGAAAGAGGGCATCCACTGCTATGATGACCACCGTGTTGCGATGAGTTTCGCTGTCCTTGCATTGGTCGCACCCAAGCCTGTACTTATCCTCGAGAAAGAGTGCACTGGCAAGACATGGCCAGGCTACTGGGATTCTCTCAACCAGATCTTCAAGGCCGAGATTGATGGTGTAGAGCTGCCGCACAAGGCCATTTATGATCAAAGAATAGGCTCGACTGTCAAGGAAAAGTCCATCTTCTTCATCGGTATGCGCGGAGCTGGTAAGACAACGACAGGTGGCTGGGCTGCTCGTCTTCTAGGATGGCCACTCGTTGATCTGGACACTGCTCTCGAGGAACGCCTAGGCATGACCATTCCCGAACTTATCAAGGAGCGAGGCTGGGACGGATTCCGAGCTGAGGAGCTGAAAATCCTGCAAAAGACCATGAAAGAGAAGCCCACCGGCCACGTCTTCGCGTGTGGTGGTGGTGTTGTCGAGATCCCAGAAGCACGTAAGATCTTCGTTGACTATCAAAAGAGCAACGGAGTTGTTCTGCTGGTGTCTCGCGATATCACCAAGGTGATGGATTTCCTCCAGATCGATAAGACGCGACCAGCCTACGTCGAGGATATGATGGGTGTTTGGCTGCGACGCAAACCTTGGTACCTGGAGTGCAGCAACTATCTAGTCAACAGCCAGAGCTCGGATTCAACTGGGTTCGTCAGAGCCCTGGAAGACTTCGGTCGTTTCTTGAAGATGATTACAGGAAGGACATCGGCGCTGCAGTCAATCCGGAAGAAGAAGCAGTCCTTCTTTGTTTGCCTCTCAGCCCCACAAGTCGAGCCTTTGCAGAAGGACTTACCTGAGATTACTGTAGGCGCGGATGCAGTCGAGTTGCGTGTTGATCTGCTTGAGGACCCAAAGTCACCTGAGGGCTTACCGTCACCTGAGTTTGTCATTGAGCAACTTACCGCACTTCGCCGAGTCACGTCTTTGCCGGTCATCTTCACAATAAGAACCCAGCTGCAAGGCGGCAAGTTCCCTGATGAGGCGTACAATGAGGCTCGTGAACTGTACCAGACGGCACTCCGACTAGGCTGTGAGTTTTTGGACTTGGAGATGACCATGCCTGAGTACATCCTCCGTGAGGTCACTGAACAGAAGGGTCATACAAGTATCATCGCCAGCCATCACGACCCCAGAGGTGAGCTGAGCTGGGACAATGGCTCTTGGATCCAATACTACAACCGTGCTTTGCAGTACGGTCATGTCATCAAGCTTGTTGGTGTAGCCAAGTCACTGAAAGACAACTTTGCTCTCGCTGAGTTCAAGTCATGGGCAGAATCTGCACACCCTGTACCCGTTATTGCCGTCAACATGGGCGAGCACGGCAAGCTGAGTAGGATATTGAACGGCTTCATGACACCAGTCTCGCATCCTCTGCTTCCGTCAGCAACCGCCCCTGGCCAACTGACGGCTGCCGACATCCGTCGTGGTCTGTCATTGATGGGCGTGATTCAACCCAAGAAGTTCTGCATCTTCGGTTCACCAGTTCAACAAAGTCCGAGTCCGCGCCTGCACAACAGGCTCTTCTGCGAAACAGGACTACCGCATAACTACGTTATCGTCGAGACCACTGACACAACGCCAATCAAGGACATCATCCGCGCACCCGACTTTGGTGGAGCCAGCGTAACTATTCCTTTGAAGCAGGATGTAGGCCCTCTTCTTGACGGCATCGGTCCTGAGGTCGAAGCTATCGGCGCTCTCAACACCATTGTGCCAGAGATCTCGATTGATGAAGCGACCGGCAAGGAAGTCACGCGCCTCATTGGCCGCAACACGGACTACCTTGGTATGGTCCTGGTCCTGAAGAACGCTGGTGACCAGCGCTTGCCCGGCGAGCAACACTCCGGACTTGTCATCGGCGGAGGAGGAACCAGCCGTGCAGCCATCTATGCATTGCACGAGATGCAATACAGCCCCATCTACCTTCTCGGCCGCAATGTTGAGAAGATGGAGAACCTGCAAGCCGACTTCCCTGCCGAGTACGACATTCGCGTCATCAAGGACACAAGCGCCATCGAAGCTTTGCAGCGTTTGCCTACTGTAGCCATTGGCACTATTCCTGCTGACAAGCCGATTGACCCAACCATTCGCGAGACCTTGATTGCGCTGTTCGAAAAGGCCAAGATAGCGGAGAATGCTGGGCAGATAACTCTGCTTGAGATGGCTTACAAGCCTCCTGTCACAGCATTGGTTCAATTGGCACAAGACGCTGGTTGGAAGATTGTCAATGGCCTCGAGGTCCTTGTTGGACAGGGTGTGCATCAGTTTGAGTATTGGACCGGCATCAAGCCTTTGTACTCGATTGCAAAGGTAAGTCTTATCAATGTACCAGATGTAAAGATTTGCACTGACACCATCTACAGGAGGCGGTTCTGAGCGGCTACTAAAAGCCTGGCTTGCAAAAGCGCCGTTTGCTAGTACGAGTCAAATCTAAGACTTCTATATGTTCCGTTCTCATTGTCCCGTCTTACCTTGTGTCGTACTTGTAGCAAATGACCCAGGCTCCCATCACGCATATCTCTTCATTTGTGCACCATGTCGTCACTCACTACACTTGTTCGCTATCACGCGCGACTACTGACAGCATAGGAACCATGAGCCACTCAGGCTTAACACTTCGACCAAAGAAGCGCAATGCATCGACTGACTGTCTCGAAGAGGAGCACTCGAGCGACAGCCCCGCGAAGAAACTCAAGCCCAACATATCCTTGCCATAACGCAGCTCTGTATCCTCAAGTCTCAACGCGCCTCCTTTACCAGCATCCTTGCGCACAAGCAATCAATCCGCAAGCCCTCAACCCGTTGATACCGCTTCGTCACGCACGGAATGCTGAGTCCGCATATGGCGCTCGAACTGCGTAAAGGATTGACTGCGGGCTTGTACATTGATATCTACGTAAAGCGATGTGACTATTATCCAACGTAGGGTATGCTCAACCCATCTATCAGTTGCTGACGGCCGTTACTGCAACCTTCGTCAAACAGTTATCGAGGTGTTTCAGAATGTCTCGGTACGCAGTCTTCATGCTCGAGTGCGGCGTACGCATCGGAAGGACACCTCCGCTGCAAAATCCTTTCGCGCGTGCCGGATGTTCTACGCATCCTGCGCAAATCCTGCGATCTTCGCCCTCTTGATCCTCGGTGAGTCCGAGGGAAAGGTATACGAAACATGGAACTGCGATGATGCAAGCTGCGATGCAGGGGAAAGGGATGGGTAAGATGAAACCAAGGTGTTGGGAACCAACAACTGCACGGATGCGTCCCAAGAAACGTGCGCGTGCCGCCCGCCCGTTATGGCAACCGAGTTCATAAAAGCTCTAAAGAGGCTTCGGGGGGCTTATGAATTGGGGTAACTGCATGATTGGTATGGGCGTGTAGACAGCAGACAGATTGTCTTGGGAAAGCTGACATGACGAGGTCCCTGCCTCAGGCTTGAGGAAGGGGACCTGTGGTCGATGACATCCAAGTGCAAGTGTGATGTGTCGGATATGAGTTGCGGACGATGGAATGCCAGTCAAGGAAGGTAAGCCTGGGTGCGAGTAACAATGATTCGGTTTGCATATCCGTAGGATCATTAGGGTGCTGATGTGAGATTCAGATTGGTAGTCTCGGCAGCATTTACGGCATTTTCGATCAGATAGGAAGACTGGAAAACGAGATCTGCGTAGGAATGTCAACAGCGTAGGTTGTGACTGAAATCAAACTGTGTTTATGGTCAGCCTTGGGCCAGAAGACCTGCCTCACCATGACTCAACGCACCATATGCGCACAGCTGACAGCCTTGTCAAATGCATCTTAGCGATCGCATATGCGGAACTTACCAATAGATGATCAGAGCGGAGACAAGGCTGGAGGCTGTTCCGCTTGGGTGTCAGCAGGTTCCCTGCGCGATTGCCGCTGCCATGACGGCACCGACTTGAAACCAAAAATAACCCAGAATATACATAGCAAGCCCGACATTTCATGAATATCCGGTTCATAACGATGACGGAGGTTGTACATTTAGCGAGGCAGACTCTTTGCAGGTGAAGGAGTTCAGCCTTATGTTTGTGGTCAATGCACAGCGCAATGACCTATGTTTAGCACCGGGAAGGAGCAGCCCGCTAGCGTCCTTGTGCGCTTCCCCACACCAACGGAAAGCTGGCGGTGAGGCTGTGGACTTGCTTTGTGCAACTATCAGAGTATGAGCTTTACATAGCTCTGCGATGTCAAACGATGCACCCGGATAGCGAACAAATGCGGCGCAGGCCGAAAGACTTGATGATAATGGATCGAAGGATGCACCAAGCGACTTCGCACCCCTGCGAGCTGAGTCCGGCGATGAACATCTGGATTGGACAATTTTGGCGACAGGGCTGGCCTGGCACGTGCCGGGCCTTAGCTGCTTTGAAACAATCCTGATTGCGACATGCAGCGAGATGGATTTACTGAACCAGCTCCACTGGGAATCCTTCGATTCTCAATGTAGCAATAATTCACGAAACCGGAAAGCTCGAGGGTACTGTGCTAAAGGAGCAAGATGTAGCATCACAATGTCGATCATGACCACTATTGATTGTGTTGATATTTGTACGGCTTGTCCGAGCCGCGCCAGATGCGATGGTGGATGGATTCTGAGAGTGAAGCCTTTTAGAGTCACTGCGGCGATGGGCGCTGGTGTCGAGGAGGAAGGAGCCAGCTGTTAGCGTCGACAATCAGGCGATTCCTGCGGGTCAATCCTCTCGAATCTTACAGTCCAGATCGCCCGCACCGAGATACGCCCAAGCGACTCACTCTTCCCTGGCTTCATCTGATGAACGGCAAGCGTCACGGAAGACGGCAAAAACTTCCCGTCTTGCGCCTGTGGTATTGAAGCTCGATTTTGACATGGGAGACTCGGAGCAGTCAAGCAACATCATTGTTGACATGAGCATCTCGTGTGCAATCGACGAATTTCGTTAATGATACCCTGAAGATTACTACCCTTGGCATGATTGGACACGTGCTGACGTATTGAGTTGTCCTTTTCTGGTATACACTGCGCAGCTGGGGGCTGACAACATCGTGACTCTTTACGGCGCCATGAAGCCTGTTCCCTGCGCAATGGTTTGGGTTCTCACACACTTCGGCATTGGGCGCTTCTTCAAAGTGGGGTGCATTGCGGAACGGGTGGTGCTTGTACAGCATTCCGCCTCGCAAAAGACCACTGGATTCAAGGCGCCGCTTCCGAGCTTGCCAGAGTCGCCAGAGACCTCGTATTGCGCGCTTGCACCAAAGTAGCAAATGGCATGTCCACTGACAGCTGGGAACATCGACATTCACATCTACGCACATGCCACCTTGAACATCGTCCAAGCTCGTCAAAACGGGTGGTCTAGGCTGGAGGGCGAGCGTGCTGCCTCAGGATAATCGTACTCGGACATGCCTCCTTTTTCATCACTTACGCGCCAGCCGTTCTTCGGCTATAGCAGCCTTCATGCGTGTGGGCAGTTGTCAGATGGTTTGTCAGGGTTCCCTTTCCAACTGACCAGTGTCTCGGTCTCTCTACCGACTCCTCAGACGGCCCTGGCCGCCCTATCCCGACCGCATGGAAAGCAAGGCACGCCGCCCGCCAGACAACGTGCGACAAGCAGGTCCTTGCAACTATCCTTCAAGCGGCTCTGGGGCGGTTCTTTGATCCTTCCGCACGTCGACATGCACACAAGCTCAGGCAAATTTTAAAGGATGCAGGCGCAAACCTAAGGCGTCGGGGTGACGCGCAGTCCTTCAGGAGGGGACTATGCATCGAGCCTCTCACAAGTTTGAGAAGAGGATGTCAACAATCTTGCCAGACTCCTCGACCACGCCAATCTGCGTGCCGTTGGTGGATCTAGTGCCTCATGTTCGCGCCCGAGCCTTGAAAGGCTGAGAACAAGAAAAAAAGGCTGGTTGACGTGTTCCCAAGCTTTGCGTGGGTGGGTGCGCTAAAACCATCAGGCCTCCCACAGGCTTTTGCTGGCAGCCGTCTGTGTGGAGATCGGAGAAAGCTTGTACCAAATAGTGCGGGATCGCGACCTAGCAACAACTATAGCCGCATGGCTTGCACGGAGGGACTCTTCACCGGGCTTACGCCCTTCATCTCTGCGCATCAACGAATGAGCAGAGACAAGGCAAAAACTATGGACCCGCCTCCTCACAGCGTGCAGCAGCTCGAGATTAATGTTACGTTCGATGTAACAGTCACCCACCGTTCTCGGACGCCGAGTGGCAGACAGTATCATACAGACTGATGTCCCGGTGTTCTCTACAGCGTTTCTCAAGCTGGCAGGACTACAGATGACACTACAGTACACATCTGCCGCTACCGCACTGGGTCAGTACCCTCACGCCAATGAAAGACACCTTGCACAAATACACTAGTCGGATATTATACACCGTCTGCAGGGGCTTACCGCAGGTATGCAACGCCAATCCTAGGACACGGAACGACAATTTTGGTGGGTGACAGTTCAGTCTCGTCATTCAGGTGCGTCGCAGAAACGCGTCCTGCTCCTGCAAACACAGTCGCCTTGTCTGCATGTTGTAATCATGCGCGTTGGCGTAAGCAAGCAGAAATGTTGCAGGAAGGCTGAGCGCACGGGCACTTTTGGCGAGTCGCTATTTCGGGTACCAAGCCACCCTTCATTGTAGCGTGTACCGCGCTCTGCTTGGGTGTTTTGAGGCAGGGACGGTCCGCAACATGGCGTTGCGGTGCCAACCTCTATCCACTTGAGGACCCTGTCCCGTGCCCCATTTTTGGTGCGCGGCTGGTCTTTCGTCCTGGTTTACTTATGGACTCGTTTGGTTACACGCCCGCAGCCATGCCCATGGGCTCCATCTTTGGACGTGGTCCTTGATCGTCCACAGCACCGCCATTGGCAACTCCCCTAGTATGGCCCCTGTCATTTCACAAGCGCGAGTCGGACTTCGAGTATACCTTGTCGCTCGTCAAAAGTCCCATAATCTCAATCTCGATTCCTCGTTCGGGTCTGGCTCAGGCACAGCCTGCAGGTATTTACGGTGTCTTTCTCCAACCACACGTGGGCGCAGTGCATTCTTCTACCATCCCTACATCACTAAGATCCAGATTTGGATCGGCCAACAGCCCATTTCTGGTCTACTTCACACCATCTAGTAGTCTGTTTTCCGGACGCTCGTCCCCTAATTCATTCCCACGTCCTCAGTCTACCTATCATCATTGTATGGAAGTACGCCGGCCTGTCCAAGACATGACCGTTAGCTCCTAACCGTCTGCCGTACCACCAGTTCTGGACCGTTTGATTGACCTTACCTGAAACTCCACTCACGGTTCCGATCTTTCCTGGCTCCATCGCCTTCGGCTCCAGTATATACATCGTTTTGCCTCCTCTGTCAACCATGTCACAACCCCGTGGGACAAGTAGCCGCCTCTTGGCTCTGACTATCGAGCAACAACAGCAGCCCGAAGATATCCCTGCCCACCCAACTGCTTCACCAAAAGACAAACGTCGAAAGAAACTATCAACATCATCGAATGATACTACTGCAGAGTTCAATTCTACGTCTTCTCGACGCCGTTCAGGTACCACTAAGACACTCACTACCGGTTCCGACGCCGGTTCTTCCCGCACTGCGCGACGGTCGACTGCAAGCCCAAACAATACCTCGACTATGTCTACAGTCAACTACACCAAGACAGGGCGTGTCAGTAAGGCGAAGAAGGGTCTCAAAGTACACAACTGCGAATGTGGACGTGTAAGTTTGACTACGCCCCGTCGATGCATCTCTTCAATTGAAGGGTCTCTTACTTTCTCCTTTCACAGTTGCCCTTGCGTGGAATTGTACTAATAATTTCCAGTCATATACCCGTGCAGAACATCTGAGGTAAGCCAACACTCGTTCCTGCGATCGTTTCGACCTGACTCAAGCTTCTAGGCGTCATCAACGGAACCATGCCCAGGAGGGTGCTATGGTCTGCAAGTACCCCAATTGTGGCAAAAGCTTCTATCGGTCTGACCTTTTACAACGACACGAGGAGCGACAGTAAGCTTTGCTGTCTTTCGAGATACGCTCAGTGCTAACACGCTGCAGTAACGAGCTTGGCAATGTTTCCCGCCAGCCATCTGTCTCCAGTACCGAATACTCCCCCAATGCATCGCCTATGACTGCACCCGCGTCACTGCCTATGATTCCTGCCAGTACACTCCCGCCTGATGTACTATACCCTCAACAGCAGGTGGTATCACCTCAGCCAGAGGTCACACCGTTTCCAAGGTACAATCCAAGTTTGTTTCGTACTCCTCAGCTTCCTCGTACTCCGAAGAGCGCTCCTTCCAATCTCAACAATCATGTCTTTCAATCCAATCCAAACTTCAAGACTCCTCCGAAGTGAGTTCCTATCACACGCATACTCGAAAAGCCCTGAGCTCAGTTTCCTGCTATCTCCTTTCTGCGAAAACGTCCCCTAATCTACTAGTACGTAGCTGACATGTAGGCTCAGCAACCTGAAACATCACAACTTGGCGTACCCGACTCGGCACTCCATATCCGATCCAGTACTGGTCGATGGTATGGTTACAAGTGGAGCATGGCATGACTCGTTTGCACAATCGCCATATTCTTGCTCAAGTGGCTATGCTTCCCCAGCTCCTGTCCCTGAATATGGTCATATGTATGCAACCCCACCATACGGCTCAGGCGTAGTCCGAACCCGCGCATCCTCAAATGCCTCGTTCATTGAGCAGACTTGGGCACATGCCTCGCAGTCGCCTACGTCATCCATTTCAATGCCCTACCCTTCTTGGCCGTCCGACGAAAAGAACACCACTGTATCGAGTTTTGCCTACACACCAGTGTCGTATCCTACAGCCAATATGCCGATGCATGCCAGTATTGGTGCGATGGCACACTACGGAAACTACGACCCACAGAATGTGGTCCAGATGGAAAATGAGGAAGGAGCACAGCTCTTTCCTGGAGAACACTACGGTATGAGCCAAATCACATGCACGTATCCGTTTGAGCAACATCTGAACAATTATTGGAGGCTCTTTCATCCCACTTTCCCCGTCGTCCATCGATTCACCTTCGCCAGCCTAGAGCCATCACACATGCTCTTCGACGCGATGATTGCCATTGGAGCACACTACAGCAACGATATCGATTACGCAAGGAAGCTTCACGATCGTTGCATGGAGTTGCTCGATAAGGTACACTTCTCGTGCCAATTGGTGAATACCATAGGCTGACCAGACGCAGATTATTGGACCTGACATGATCGGATGCGACCGACTTTGTGATTATCAAGCCATCTTCCTCGTTGAAGTCTTTGCTCAGTACTTTTCTCGTCGCTGCGCAAGAACATTCTCGACGCGGTTCTTGGCCATGTATGAGAAGGTACGAACTTTCCTGGTCGATGAGATAGCAATGCATGACTAACATATTGAAGTTGGCGAGGATTCCCAGTACTGACCCGTCTGCGATCACGGACCCTGTGCTTCACGCTTCTACACACGAAGACAATGTCCAGAACCGATGGCTACATTGGGTCAAGCTATCTGTGAAACAGCGCTTACTCATATCGTGCTACCTCTTGGAGTACAGACAATCCACGCTTCTTGCACCCGATCACAAACGGCTTATGAGCCAAACACTAGGAAACAATCTTCCTTTCCCATCACACAAGTCTCTCTGGGACGCAAGAGATCCTTACCAATGGTCCAACGTTGCTCAGGAGTATTCACTCATGCCTAGACGCGTCTCCGAAGCCATTGACGACCACATGGTCGGATATTATGACCCTTTCCAGTCATCGGTTCTGATCGCAGCGCACTATAATCCTTTTAGCAACTCGACACTTCACTTGAGCGGCGGCATCGACTCCCTTATTCACGACGACGAAACAACACGTCATCAGCTGTTGACCGCAAAGCTTACGCAACTGGTCCCGGTGCGCGCTCTGTTAGCCGTGTCGGGTGAGACGTGGGTACTTGGCACGAAAGTGACATCGCAACCAGAGTTCTTCGCGCTGAAGTCTACGCTCCAAGCGTGGGCGAGCGAATTGTGGTCTACGCACACTGAATCTCTGCTATTGACTGCAGAAGCATTCAAGATATCCGTTACCATCCTCCGGTTGTCTCTCGAGGCATCCAAACCTTTTGTACTTGATATGGGTAACGAGCTGGGCCTCCTCGTTGCAGCTCTCGTGTTGTGGGCAGCTACTGCTGCTGCAACCACACGGATCATGGCAAATGAACAGTCACCGCAACTCAGTGCGGTTTCCATGGGGCACCCAACATCTGGCTCAGTCGCAACAACACACTCGACATACCCGAAATCCATGATCCAAGTCATAGGGCTCCGCCAACAGACCCCACAAGCGCTAGTCACCTCCTCTAGCCGAAGATCCTCTGTGCCGCACTGGGAGATCAAGGCCAATATTTCGCACTTTCTGGATACTGCCCTCGACGACATCGAGTTCTTCAATGTTGATGTTGAAGCTTGCCAAACTTGCTGTACTAGCCTCCTTCTATGGTTAAAGATGCGTCTTCGTGGCGGATCTTTGAACAACGACGGCCATACTGCCGTCGGCATGACCTCTGGCGCCAGTGCTCAATCAGCGCTTGTCATGACTATTCTTGACCATATTGATAAGATGCTCAAGCATGGGTGGGAAGGCTGGGGCATCTGAAAATGGTGTCAATGCTCCCTTCCCCAAGATCAATGTCTTTGTTGACACGATCTTGCTGCTGTTCTTCTATCGCGTTTCGGTTTCGTACTTACTGTTCGTTCAGCATTCTGCTTTCTTGAGTTTTGCAAAGCGTTTCAGCATCGCGTGGCTGAGCTTGATACGGCATGACATCTCGAATTTCTTTCGCTTTTCTTCGTTGATACCCATTTCTACGTTCGTTTCCAGCATTATACCCCTTTCTTTCGTTTTTGCTCATTGAAATCTATGTGGCTTGCATACATGGAGCGGCATTGCTGCAGTTGGTCATTTTTTCAACGTGTCTTTCGGCAAATATCTTCTTAGTATGTATTACTAGTTGTATTGTACATCAGCAATTCATACGGTCTTGCATCACTATCCCCGCCATCTCTACCTCCCTCGTTTGGTAAATTTTGCCAAGTAATGGCGTGCGCTGACAATCACACACACCAACAACAACATCGACGCGGCCGCGCAAGCTCCACTTTGTACAAAAACACACAATCTGGCTTTCCTGACATGCACCCCGCGAACACATTTGAAAACCTTCCAGCTCTCCATCCCCAAGCAGTCCCGATCCACAACATCCTCGTTTCCATTCCCCGTACGGCATCAAGTTTTCTGGCCCACCTCCTTGAGCTCCCCTCCCAGCCGCCAATAGTTCCCCAGCCGCCAATAGTTCCCCACCCGCACGATGGATACTTTTTCCTGACCACGCTATTGCATCGCTTCAGAAACGCTACATTCGCACGCCCATACGGATCCTGGGGCGAAGAATAGAGATAAGAGATGGATGATGTGTTGAGATAGGGAATAGAAGGGTGAGAGTCTTGGGTGGACGATGCAGAGCGAGGAGACTTCCTGGCAGGGGAGATGGGGGAAAGGGGAATGTATGTGAAGGAGCATGTCAATTGGATGGTTACGGCTGAGGTGGAGTCGACATTCTTGCATCCTTCATTCTCGCCCTTGAATATCACGAGCCTGGAAGCAAATGAAACAGACGAGAAGCCAGAGAACCCGACGGTTGTGCCGGCTGAGCTCTGGACCCGCGTGCGACTCACATTGCTCATTCGACACCCAGCGCTCACTTTTCCGAGCGCACTGCGCACGGCAGTTGATAACGAGGGGCTAGAGAAAGTGCTCAGGGAGGAAAGTAAAGTGGTGATGAGGTGCGAGTGTACTGTTGACTGGCATGTTCTGCTCTACCGCTTCCTCGGCTCCTTTCATCCACCCTCTGGCTCGAAAGGGAAGATAAGCGCAGAGTCAATTATTCTCGAAGCATCGCAGCTCCAGGATTCGGTATTTGTGAGACGGTAGGCAGAGGGGATTGGTCTAGACCCCTCAAAGGTACAAATGCAATGGGCCGCCACACCTCCCTCCACTCAATCTCAACTCAACAAAATAGAGCGGCGGATGGAAGATACGTCATAATTCAGGCAGGGGTCAATGTTGTGAGCGACCCGCTCCAAATACGTATATATCAGACGAAAGGACGTCCACCGGAGGGCGAGATTATACAATGGTATGCTCCATAGTTCCAATGGAATTCGGTCTCTACATCGCGTTACGAACAACCGTATACAGAGACTGTATAAAGACCAAATGCATGCGTGAACGCCTCAACGACAGAGTTTCTGAACATGGTATGCATCCTCTACGCACTTACGCTTCACTCGCTTTGCTACTTCCACTCGCATCCCTCCGCAGCTCCCCCTCCACAAGTCGCGTACCCTTGAACTTCCTCGCACTCGTCTTACTACGGAACAGCGTATCGATCTGCGCAAACGTCCTCCCCTTCGTCTCAGGAAGCCGCCACCACGACCAAACCAACCCAATGATCGACGTTCCGGCCCAGAAAAATCCAGCCTTGGCTCCCCATGCCCATGCTGTAGGATTCAACATGCGCGGGGTGATGAGGTTGGTGATAATGCCAGAGATGTTGTAGCAGTTGCGTGCTAGGACGATGGTCTTTGAGCGCAGGCGGGTGGAGGGAATTTCGGAGACGAGGGTGTAGCAGAGGGGCCCTATGGTGGCGTCGTAAACAGCTGTGAACACGAGGAGGAGGGCGGCGATGGTCCAGGGAATGGCGCCGCCAGCGGCGATGCTGTGACTTGATGTGCTTGCGCCGCCAGCGGAGCGAGGCACGTTGTTTGTCGAAGAGGTGGAGGTATGCGGGTGCGGGATGCAAGCCAGGCTGCCGATGAGCAGGACACAGAGGAATGTGAGCCCTTGGCCTGAGAGATAGATTGTGCGGCGTCCGAGGTAGGAGAGGAGAAACCAGGATGCGAGAACGCCGAGTAGGCCAAGGGCAAATTGGGCGAGGGAGAGAGTGAAGGCGTGTTTGGCACCGAGGCCGGCTTGTTCGTCTGTCTAAGCGTTAGTATAGAGAACAAGGGAGACATATCATGTCAAGAAGTGACAAGACAAGTCAAGACGTACAGAAGTAAGTCGAGAACCCCATGAACGTGCTGCCGCATAGCGTCTGGATGATCCAGCACATGCATGTTATCTCAGTCCTTCTCCGATCCACGCCTTTGAAGCAGTCGACATATCTTGTTCCACTTTGCGCTTCCTTCTCAATCTCATTGGTCAGCTTAAGCTGATTCAGTGTCTCCACCAGCCCTGCGTCGAAGTCGGCGTCCGGTTCATCCTCATCCTGCTTTCGCAAGCGACGAAGTGAGTTCATTGCCTCCTTAAAGTCACTCTGTCGAACGAGCCACCAAGGAGATTCGGGAGCAAGCAGCACGGCAACGAGTATGGGGACGGGGAATGCCCATTGGAGACCGAACGGGATTCTGTATGCCCACTGCGAATCGATGGAGAGCATGGAGCGGAGGACGATGGATGCGATCAGCTGGCCAATGACCCAGCAAGCATTGACGTATCTGTCTACATTAGCAAGTCTATCCCGTGTGGTGACATAGTAACGGGACCGAATCATCAACCGTGTATACGTACGTAGTCAGATACCCCCTCAACCTGACAGGCAACACATCGCTTGCATACACCGTGCTAATCGTCTGAAACACGCCCCACGGCGCACCAAGCAAGCACTGCCCTGCGAGTAGCACTGGCTTACTCGTCGCAAAGAACGTAATCGTAATGAACGCCGTAATTGCTGTCAGCCCAATCATAAGTGTCCTGCGGTACCCGATCTTCTCAGCCAGCCAGCCAGCCAGGAACAGCCCGATGATTTGACCTGCCAATGCGCCGTTGACCAAAGCACTTTGCCATTCAGCACTGATCTCGTAGTCGTCATTGTGCTGCAGCGTGCCGAACTGTCGCAGGAATGGATCGAGAGAGTATAAATTTGGGACGAGGATGGTGGAATAGCCTTCCATGATCAAGGTCAATGAAAACAAGACGGACCACATGATTGCTTTAGGGTATCGTTTGAGGCATTGACGGAGGGTCATGTTCTGTTCGGCATCTTGGACCGCAGTTTGGGTTGTAGACGTTCTTGGTAAACATGGCGCAGCTGAGTTGTACGTTGTGTTCGTAAATGCATTGGATAGATTCGTGTTCCCTAAGCTGTCGGAGCACGTTCTATGTTGGCGCTGTATGGATGGAGGCGAAGCTTCTCCTGCAATACTTTGCCCTTCTGTCCTGCTGGTGGGTGTCATATTAACACAGTATTGGACGGGCTAGTCAAAGCCAATCCGGTAAGGTTTTGCAGATTGTAAAAGCAGAGCAGCAACAAGGGCCTCTCAGGAGAGCAAAAGACGGGAATCGTGCTTGTTTATGGCATGTGAAAGCGTGTTGATGTTCTGTCGGCATTTCGAGAGAACCTGTAAGCTAGGGGTGGAATTACTCGCAGTGACATCTTGATGATCTCGAATCGGCCGTGCGGTGAACTTATGCGAGGCCATTGGAGTCCAATTTGGAGGAGCGTCAGTAGTGCTGGTCAGTCTGTGGTGATCGAATGAGTGAGCATAGCTGTGTCGCAATGATTGGGGCCGGGTTGCCAAAAGAGGCAAATACGCAGCTTGGCGGCTTCGGAGATGATGGTAGAGAATCGCGTGATCTTGAGCAGGTGGAGTGAACAGAGGATGCCAAGTGGTCTGGAAGTGGAGGTGATACGATCTCGATGTGTGGTCAAGCTTTCTGTTGGTGCAGCGGGCCGGTCGGGAGGGGAATAACGGTAGGCTATCGCTGCAGGTACCAAACGTTGCTCTTTCCTCCGCAACTCGGCCCCCACTGCCGTAGGATGAATTAGGAAATGGATCTATTGGATGCGCGCCTGGGAATGTACGTCATGAGGTTCTTTGAACTGAGCGACAGTGCAGAGTAAAGCATTTATCCCACGTACCTGACCGCGTAGACATGAGTACACAGTCACGACAATAGGCCCTGGATAGCAATTTGATGAGCAAGCAATCCATGAGCAGGTAGCCACATGACTCACGGAGCGCATTGACGCCGTATGTGTACATTGCGAATAGGCTCTGTTGCGCCGTGGACATGTTCTTTTAGTATCTTGTCTTCCTCTAGCTCTTCGCAGCCGCTGCCGCCGCCTTTTCAGCCTTCTTCTTCTCCTGCTCTGCAAGCTTCGCGAGCTTCTTCATCTGGTTCTTAGTCATTGGCTGTCCATCTGCGCCTGCTGGCGCTGCTTCACCCTCCTTCTTCTCCTCGGCCTTTGGCCTCTCTACGTTGGGGTTGCCCTTCCATTCGAGCTGCCTCGGGCGCAGGAACTCCTCGAGAACCTCATCTGTGACCGTTGCTCTTGCCTCCTGGAATCTCTTCACGTACTGTGTCATCATCTCGATGCACTCCTTCTTCATGTCGCCAGTCAGAAGCTCGCCTTTGCGGTATTCGTCGGCGAGTCTTAACAGCTTCTCGTCGTCGTCTTCGAAGTACGAAAGGTACTGATAGGGGACGTCAATGTCGGGGTTGCCGCCCTTCTCGCGGTGCAGCTCCAGCGTTTCCTGACCTCCACTAAAGGCGTGGTGGTTGATCTTCTTCTTGATCTCTTTGGGTGTATCGCTCATGAAGATGGCCGAGTTGGGATTTGAGGCACTCATCTTGCCGCCCGCACCCTGAAGAGCTGTGAGGAACTTGGAGTGAATCAATGCAGGCTTCGGCGATGGCTGATCCATCCTGCTGCAGTTCTCGCGAACAAGACGGAAGTATGGATCCTGGTCGATAGCGCATGGAATAAGACAAGGTATCGCAGCGAGCTGCTTGGATCGATGGTATGTCTTGCAGTCTTGTCCCCAGATAAAG
The DNA here is from genome assembly GCF_010093625.1 of Macroventuria anomochaeta. Classification (NCBI taxonomy): domain Eukaryota; kingdom Fungi; phylum Ascomycota; class Dothideomycetes; order Pleosporales; family Didymellaceae; genus Macroventuria; species Macroventuria anomochaeta. Next base: position 210,502 of record NW_022985410.1, on the reverse strand, counting down.
GGGTACGAGGAGGCAAAAGCAGCAACACACTGCTTAGCAGCGAAAGCATTGCTGCCAATGTTGGTTGACCCGTGGAAGCCGAAGGCGCCGCGCACCTGGTTGTTGGTGATGAGCTTCTCGAACTCAGTAGCGTTGAGGTTGAAGTGCCTGTTGAAGCCCGATGTGAAGAATTCGGAGTCGATGTACATGAAGGTCTTCTTGGGGTCGAATCCAATGGAGATGATGTCCTTGGCATTCTGCCGCGCAAACTCGTAGACCTCGGGCTGCTTCAGTTTCTCCTTGAAGAGAAACTTCTCGTCGTCCGTCAGCATGATGACCAGCGGGACATCAAAGACATCCTGCAACCACTTCGTGAACTCGAAGGGGATGGTGTGTCCGATGTGCATGGCATCGCTGCTGGGCCCGCGTCCAGTGTAGAGCAGGAAGTCCTCGCCCTTCTCATACATGTTCAGAATGAGCTCCAAGTCGCGGTGGGAGAAGAACAGACGCCGCCGTAACCAGCGGTGCGGCTTGTGGCCTGTCACGCGCTCGAATCGCTCCAGCAGCGCATCGTCGATGAGCTTTGTCGCCCACTGTGCAGAGATAGCTGCATAGTCAAACTCTTGGACGTTGCCGTCGGCGTCTGTCGCAGCCTGTACGTCCCAAGGGTTGATCTCTTGGGCGGTGGCTTTGGACACGGGCTCTGCGGCGGTCGCGGCGATGCTGAGCGCAGCCACGGACGGCGGTTCGGGCTCTGTCATGGCGATTGGTGTGTTGGTGGAGGAGTCCGAGTGGATAGGAAGCTTCACGCGCAGAAGCAGTGGCGTTGACTCACGTACTTACCCACGCGTTGAGTCAGGCAATATGGAGGAATACACAGGCGACCCCACCAACAGCAATCGACCGACGTCGCGGGGCAGAAGCGCCACACTTTGAGGCTCCAGCCACCACAGCCACCACAGCCACCGCAGCCACCGCAGCCACCGCAGCCACCGCAGCCACCGCCAGCTTTTGCCGCCCGTCAGGAGCGCTCCATCTCCTCACAAACGTCACACCACTTGCATTCCACGTCCCCCGCATCCACGCGCATCGCACGTCTGTCCAATGGCTGCCTGACAACTGGCTGCCCCCGATCATGCAACACACATCACAACGATAGCATCACCGCCAGCACGACCGTTCTTTCGCATATCTTCCCCTTCGACACCCCTGCACCTCCGCACATCGACACTCGACCACCGCCAGCACGTGAACAGTACCCCAATTGCACGCCATGGTCAAGTTCTACTCATCCCAGGAGACCTATTCGTACTCCTTCCCCGCCGTCACCCTCGCCTACTTCCTGCGCTACCCCAACCCCTACGCAACCCACGTTCTCTCCACCGACACCATCGCCCGCTCCTATGACCCGGCTACCCAGCGCCTCACAACCATCCGTCTGCACCTCAAGCGCTCAAAGTTGCCTGCCGCCGTCCTTCGTCTGCTACCCAAGTCATTCCTTGGCGCCTCAGCAAGCGGCGACACGCAGACGTACATTCTCGAGAAGAGCGTCGTCGACGTAAGGGAGGGGTGGATGGACACGGAATCGCGCAACCTCGAATGGACAGGCGTCCTCTCCGTCGTGGAGCGGCAATACTTCAAACGCCCCGAGATCCGCGACGATGCAAAAGTCTTCCAAGGCATGGAAGGCGCAGCACGCCGGCACGGCTTCCTCTCCTTCGGCAAAGACGGCAGAGGTGTGAAAGTCGAGGACAACGGCGAGACCACCGAAGTCACATCCTCGGTCACACTCCACTCCCACATCGGCGAGACGTGGAAGCGGAAGCGCGAGGCTGCGAACGAGGCCGCGTCATGTGCTTCTGACGAGGAGGCACCGAAGATGGGCTTTCTGAGAAGCTGGGGCACCGCAGCGCTGCAGCGCCAGATTGAGAAAATCGGCTTGACGCGTGCGCAGCGCAGCCAGCCCAATGCAAAGGAGGGCATGAAGGTCGTACTCGAGCGCATGCGAGAAGGTGGGCTTGTCGGCGTGCTGGAGGGCATGCGTCAGGACCGCGAGGCCATTCTTGCAGGGCGCTCATTACTCGCACCACTCGCGAAAGGGCCGAACGACTCGGACGAGTGAGTGCGGAGTGTTTGAGGAACGACGGTGTTTTGGCATGTGTGTAGGATGACGTGTTTTTGCTTTCTGGTTGGCCAACATTTAGCGACGGCGTACTGGTTTCTCTCCCTCTTCTTTCGTCCATCCACTCGTTTCTGGGCTGGGTCGGATTCTGTTCTACTACCACAATCACCACCGTCACGCAATTTGTGCCGTGTCAAGGACCACTTGAAGCCGTCTCGCAGTTGGGGTTCCTTCTGTAACATATACACCGGCGCAGTTACTGGTTCGAAAACGAAATGTACAGTACCATAAAGCAAAGTCAGCATTCATGAGAACCGAAGTGGTATTACTGCAAGTGTGCCTGTGTGCGAAGCTGGGTATCATCTGTCCGAGTCTCCTCACCATCAAAAGGAGGGAGCATAGTGTGTACAGGGCGTCAAGCACTCCCGCCGCCGCCGCCGCCGCCGCCGCCGCCGCCGCCGCCACCGCCACCGCCACCGCCACCTCCATCGTTCCTTCACGAGTCCCAACTCACGAGTCCCAAATCGGCCCATACGCCGGAACCCCTCCCCTCTCCAGCCCACCCACCACCATCCTCGTGACCCTTTCGTTCGACAAGACAAACACTGCTTCCGCGTTCATCTCCACGTAAAGCCGATAGGCAACCTTCAAGAGATCAGGGCGTCCCATCTCGTCGGTATTCAAGATCAACGCTTCCGGATCCGCCTTCTCCACCAATTTCAACATGTCTTCTCCGTAGGTAGCCAACGGCGACCGAGTTGACCAGCACAATCTGGCTACTTGTCCCTGTGGACGGTCAAGCAGCGAGGACAGACTGGGTCCGATGCCGGAGCCGGTAGTGACGATGAGGACGCGGGAGTAGAGGCAGGAGAGCGAGAGCACTCCCGCTCTGGGGTGGCTCTTGACCCAGAACTTCATCTCCACCCCCTCCCCCTGCTTGCCCAGCATCTTCTGTTCCCTGCATTCCCGTTGCGCAGTGGCAATGAGATTGCGTGTCCAGTCCCCCGCCGCACTCACCACGAGACTATTCGCCCCGTTCAGGGAGCCCTCATTTCTCTCTCCGTTGGGACCGACATTGGGGAAAGTAGCAAATGGATGCCACTCCCTCAGCGGACTGCTCGAGAGCACCAGGCAAGAGTACTTGTGCACTTTCTTCGGGAAGCTGAGTCGCAGGGCGTGCGGGGAGAGTGGGGTGGCGGTGAAAGTCCAGCGGCGGAGGAGGAGCCAGGGATACATCAGCAGGAAGGTAATGGCGAGGAGGGTGTAGAATGTTGGGGTGTAGATGAGTCGAGCTCCGAATGAGGAGGACGGGGTGGTGGTGGTGGTGGTGGCGTTGTAGTGTGTAAGGAGGAGGATTTGGATCCAGAAGAGTAGGATGGAAGACCAGCCTAGGAAGCGGTGCGTGAGTTCCCAGGTATCGTGGTGGCGGACGCGGAAGTGTGGGAGGGAGAGGATGATGACGGTGGCCAGAAGTGAGGATATGGACAGCGTCAGGACTAGAATCAGAGCCGTGTAATTTCCTCTCGCCACGCCCTCCCAGCTTATTACGGCGGTGAAGACGATCCACCAAAGCGTTCCCATGACCGCCGCGCCGCTGTGGATGCCGCCATAGCAGTATACTCTGCTCACGATCCTTCTGATTCTGAGAGGTAAGGACCAGGGTACCAGCCACGCGGTTCGGAAGAGCAGGTTGATGAGCCAGTCTTGGCGGAAGAGTATCGCGAGGAGGAAGTTTGAGGAGGCGAGGGTTGCGAGATGGTCGAGCTTGAATGCGACAGAGCGGTCCCATGATTGGCAGTGTAGGAGGATGAGCACTGCGGCCAAGTTGACGATGAAGATAAGTGTGAAGAGGCGTTGATAGACAGCGAGGATGCTATACCAGAGGCGTCGAACGATCCGGAGATAGCGTTTGGGTGGTAGAGCTTGATGGCGCGGTGTTGATGCCTTTTCCAGTAAGACAAAGTTGGAAGAGAGGGAGACCGATGTGATGTGGTTTCGTGGGCTACTCTCGGAGTGGCTGTATTGGAGGCCTTGCTCGAGATCGATGGTTCGTTGAGGTGGTTCAATCAGACGGAACACATTAGGATCAAAGATCGCCATTGGTCGGTCTGAAGGGATGATGGTCGATCTGACAGGCGATCTGCCACGTTGTTGATCGGCTTGTCGTTGTCGTTCTCTCCACCAATGTTCGTACTGACAGGGTGTCGGCGCAGGACCTGTCGCTTCCCGCTGTCCTTGGTTGTATGACATTGTGGAATGTGATTGGAATATCGTGCTATCTGTCAGGTGAGTTGTGCGAGTTAGCAGGGTGAGCGAATAGTTTATATTGGCAGCAAACACGGCCATTGTCCAGCAAACAGGACGAACAAGCGGGCTTGCACGGACTGGTCGGACGTTAACACAAAGGCCGAATTGGAGAAAACAGCAAGGGGAGTGTGTGTGCCCAAATGAGAGGGTGCACAGGAACGAGTGGGTAATATGATTCCTGCTTCAGCGCCATGGTGTGTCGGTTCATCGGCATGTCGTATCGAGATGCAGATGTCTGACTTTCACACGTGGAATGAGCTTCAGGAAGACACAGCAGGAAGGTCTGCATACACTAATGCAGCCCCAAATCCCATGAGGCATGGCAAGCTTGGTTCCGATGTCAATGGCATCAGGCGACTAGGCTGATTGTGCCTGGTACTCCAACCCCTGAATAGGATCGACACCCAGGTCTGTTGAGGCTCTACGTGTGTAAGCCTCGTGGACGGGAAGCAGCGGATAGCAGCAGCGGATAGCAGCATCGGAGAAATTCAAACAAGCAGGTACGCCACGCTTAGGATAGCGTCAGCGGTCGACAGTTCAACGTGGTGCGGTAGGTTCATTCCAGGGAGCTTGTCGGGTTGATGTGATGCTGTCATTGGTGTTCTCCCTTCGTCCTGCACAGCGAGACTGTTCGACAACGGCAGTGTGAGGAGTAAACACCTTACGGTGGTGGCAACGCTCGGGCCTCAGTGTTTGTTGTACACAGTGCGTGTTTGGATGCGGGGCCCGACGGGTCTGCGCAGATGCAGGAGTTCTGTGTTTGTATCCCCAGATGTGCTGCGAGGTTAGCCAGTGTTGTTGCTAGCCATTGCTTGCAAAGTTGTTGTGCTGTCCATATCTTCCCTGATGGAGCATAGTTCGAAACCTGTTGTTGAGGCTAGAGACGTAATTGACGTATTGCAATTAAGCACCACGTTCATAGGAAACAGTCGTAAATGTCGGTGTCCTCCAGGAAGTGGACTTTTTGGTGTCGATCTGGCGGACTCTACGCCACAATCGATCCACTGTTGTCAGCTCACGCCAGTGGTGTAAGGGGCGCAGGCCTGACGCACCTTCATATCGTTTTGTGTGAGGATGCACGCTTTGCATCTCGAACCAGGTTGTCGGACACTCTGCACCTGGCTCAACACGCGCAAGAGATGGCAGCATTCGCTCCAGTCTCAGCCTCTAGTGCAGGCCTAGGGGCAATAACAACATAGCTCCTGACGCGAAACAAGCCAAATTGCCAGGCTCCTGCATCCCTTCCGGAAGCGGCCCTGACGTTTTGGTGTCCCGCGCCCTGTCTGTTGGCCGAGGCTGTTGAGGTGCACAGATCGTTGCGCCGTGCAACCTCATAACGGTCGGTTGTGTAACCGAAGGAAGTCTTCTCCTGGCAGACCATGATTCGACTGGCAGACCATGATTCGACTGGCAGACCATGATTCGGGAGTGTCGATTCGAGGTGTGCTACACACGCACAACAGCTTCTCAAGTGTTTAGTGCCCTCATCATTAATGGCACAACATGCGTATGTCCAGTCAGAGTCAGAAGACGCCAGGCGTGTGTCGAGGCTCTGTTAGCTCAGCGCAGGTATCTTCCTCACGATATTTCATAAACCCGTCTATTGGGAACTTCGGTACTTGCTTGGAGAAGACATGTGTAAGCTGCACGTCATGCATGCAACCAGGCTGCCTAGCCCCTATTGCCTGACCTGATTGACATGTACACAGCGTTAGCGATTCCTGAATTCATTCAAGACGTCGTCGTCTTTGTGATTGGCACGATGCAGGTGCTATGAAGAATTGGATAATGATGATATGAAGTAAGAATGGAAAGCTGAGATCCTGTAACCTTATACCGTTGCTTCATGCGGCAAAATGCACAATGCTTGCCAGAGTGCTTCGTAGATGACGAATTCCCGGTATCCAGCGGCTCTTAGAAAGTACTCGAAGTATGCAAAAAGAAGCAAAAAATCGTGTGTCAATCAAGATCTTCATCTCCGAGTGTGGCGTTCCCGTAAATGCCAATATCCAGCTGTAGAAGGTTCATGCTTGAGTGCACTTGAAGCCTCACAGCTTGAAGAAATCAGAATCTCAACCGGCAAGAAGAGACTGTTGTTGCGCTTCAGTTAGTTTGAGCTGGGCATCGTCGACTTCTTGACGGCTCTCGCGCTTGGTGCGGCTGCCATCGTTGAGGTCTTGTCCAACTTTGATCTCCCTGCGCGCCACCATGGCTCCGATCATCTGGAGTGCAACCTTGTGGTTGATCGAGCCCCGGAGATGCTCCCACAGCTCGGTGTCCATGTGCTCCGCCAAAAGGTCGACGAGCAATCTTGATAACCTCGCTGGGGGCTTCTCAGTCTTGAGTACCCGTTCGAAGATGACCTTTAGGTCTACCTGCCGGAGCAGCCAGCAGACTGTTGATCAAGGCCACTTGGTCGCCGAGACAGGCGGAGGCTGCGCGTCCATAGACGTTCCTGAATGCTGACGGGGCGAGCCTTGGCAGCTGTACCCTCGACTGACAGGGGGTGATGGAATGGCGGGGACCGGAGTGAATGATGTGGCAGGGCGGGCCCAAGCGCGAGCTCCCCGCAACGACCAAACATTGTTCAAGGCCGTCGCAGCTGCGCCTAGGAAACAGCGCGTCGTCATGGCCTCGTTCAACCATGAACGCGTCGGGCACGCGTTGGACGAGCTGCTGCAGCGCATTGTTCCTGACGACCCCAACGACGACGAGGAAGCTGCCGAGCAGCGCCTCCAAGATGCCTACGACTACTCGATGCAGCAGCTGATCGCAGCTGGAGAGCCCAAAGCCGTGCCAGACGTCAAGCACATCGCTAGCCTGCTGGAAGCAAAGAGTGCGACTCATATGTGTAGCGCATGTATGTACAAACTAGCTAATGGCAATGCAGTTGCTGGGCCAGCCAAAGACGTCCACAAGAGCGCCCGCTTGCACAACCTCCTCGGACGTCTCGAAGACCAGCCCGTACTGAACGAGAAGTGGCGCATGCTATACTTCCTCCACGAGCTCTCCGACCTACCGTCTGCAGAACCGCAGGACCAGAACCCCTCCTTCGAGTCGCGCAGCCGCTCGCGCGGACCCGCGACTCCCTCGCAGCACCAGTCCTCGGCTGCACCGGCATACGACAGCCCCGCATTCGGTGAGGCTTTCGCAAAGCAAGGACTGCCGCAGTACCCAGCTCACGAGCCCTCGCCAAAAGCGCTGACACGCCCGCCGCCGCCAGAAGACAAGGTCGAGAGGCGTAGGGACCGGCGCGCACAGGAAGCAAGCAAAGAGCATGCGCAGGATGCGGCCCCCGTAGAGAAAATCACCATGGCACCGTCCGAGACAGAACTACTCCGCGATCTACCCTTCACACTGCAGGGTCTGTCATCCTCGAAGCTCGTCTTCCAATCTTCGACTGCGCTCAAGCTGCCTGCCTGCCTCCCGGTGCCCATCATAGGGCTGCTGCACACTCTCGCCGAGCCAGCCATCCTATACAAAGGACTGGCTGGATTCGTCGAGTCTAGCGAAGGAGACTTGATCGGGCAAAGCTTCCGCTCGGCGTTGGGTAAGGAGTTGCGTGCTTACCTTGGACTCGTTGCCACGTTGGAAGGGCAGATCAGACGAGCACTCACGCAACTGGGCGAGGGCGCTGCTCACCAAGGCGTCAGCAAAGCCGGGGTGACCCTGAAGCGATGTGTCATTTGGACTCGCGATGCGACGATGGGGTTGCGACTGATGAGCCTCATGGTTGAGCAGTCGAAGAATAGCAAAGGTGGGCAGCTGATCTCGCTCATCCACTCCTTCTCACTCAACCACGGCGACCCGTATGTCATGTCCTTCGCCGAGCGCCTTCTCTCCGACGTCACACGGCCATTCTACGACATGTTGCGACAGTGGGTCTATGATGGCGAGCTGTCAGACCCCTTTGGCGAGTTCTTCGTCTCTGAGCAGAGCGAGGACGAGATCTTGGACGTCACCGGCGATCAAGGCAAAGGTGGGGCGACAAGCGTCTGGGAGGACAAGTACAAGCTCAACGACAAGATGGTACCGACAATCGTTGCAGACGACTTCGCCAGGAGGGTCTTCCTCATCGGCAAGACACTGAACTTCATACGCTACGGCTGCGGCGATGCAAACTGGGTGGATACCTACTCAAAAAAAGCGTCCAAGGAGCTGCACTATGGCGACACCGCGAACCTCGAGCGATCCATCGGCGACGCGTACAAAACGACGATGGCGCGCCTAATCGAGCTCATGGGCAACAAGTTCAAGCTCTTCGACCACTTGCAGGCGCTGAAGTCGTATATGCTGCTTGGCGCTGGCGACTTCATTGCCGTCCTGATGGAGTCATTGTCCTCAAACCTCGATCGCCCTGCCAACACACAATACCGACACACACTAACTGCGCAACTCGAGCATGCTGTGCGCAACTCGAACGCACAACACGATACCTCGGACGTATTACGCAGGCTCGACTCTCGTATGCTGGAGCTCTCCCATGGCGAGATTGGGTGGGACGTGTTCACTCTCGAGTACAAGATCGATGCGCCTGTTGACGTGATCGTCACACCGTACGGCTCCAAGCAGTACCTCAAGGTCTTCAACTTCTTGTGGCGCGTGAAGCGAGTCGAGTTCGCCCTTGGCTCAACTTGGCGTCGCTGCATGACTGGGGCTCGTGGTGTTCTCGGTACTGTTGACGACAAGTTTGGCAAGGACTGGAAGAAAGCACGGTGCGCCATGGCGGAGATGGTCCACTTTGTGAACCAGCTTCAACACTACATCCTTTTCGAAGTCATCGAATCGTCGTGGATCGACCTCCAGAAAGCCTTGAACAAGCCGGAAAGCACGCTGGACGATATGATTGACGCACACGCCAAGTACCTGAACAACATCACGCGAAAGGGACTACTGGGAAGTCAGAGCATTGACTTTACCGGTCAGTTGCACGAGCTGCTCAAGACGATGCTTGCATACAAGGACGTAGTCGACAGTCTGTACTCGTTCTCCGTGGCAGAGTTCACTCGCCGCCAAGAAGCCGCAGCGAAGATTGAAACTCGCACAGCAGCCGGACGATGGGGTCTCTCGGAGAGGGACAGCTCACGCACCTCGACACCAGATCCATTCGCAGCATCGCGCGGTGCTTCGCGACAGGATCCAGACTCACCATTCCCGCTACCTCTGCTCAAGGTTGGCAATGGCGGGTCGGGCGAAGACGACGTGTTGCCGGCGTTACGACAACGTCTGGCGCATCTAGCCGTAGACTTTCAAGCAAGGATATGTCTGCTGCTGGGCGATCTCGTGCACTCGCCAGATGGAGAGCTCAAGATGCTGGCTGTCAACATCAACTTCAACGATGTATACAAGCCGGAGCGCAGACGAAGGAAAAGCGAGAAGAAGCGAGAAAAGGAAAAAGAGACGCCCGCCCTCTCGAAGGCCACTGTTGCAACTTAGAGACTCCAACGGGCCCTACGAGTCGACGGGCCGGCAGAGGAACGCGAAGAAGAGCGAAGATGGGTTAGAAGCTGCTGTCGCCTACACTGGAGCCTAGGTCCTCCACCAGCTTGAAGAGGCAGCTTGGGGAGGCAGCTTGGGGAGGCAGGACTAGGAAAGACGCAGGACTACAGGACGTGAGCTCGCAGAACCATATTGATACCCAAGAGCAAAACGAGGTGTACGATGCGGAAGAAGAAGAAGAAGAAGAAGAAGAAGAAGAAGAAGAAGGGTCGAGCAGTTCAGGACAAGACGAAGCGCGCGATCTGCCTATACAAATTCATGAGCTTGGATTGATGCGATGATGCTACCTTGATGGCCCAGGTCATAGTTATTGATCGATCCCAAAGCATCGCAATTCCAAAAATCCCATCAGTGATCAAGATGTGCATGAAAGTTGAAGCGAGGCGTAGGGCTGGCTCTTGTACGCAAGGATTAGTGGCCGATAAGGCCGGGCTCGGCAGCCCCGCGCTCCTCAATATGCGCGTTACCACACTCCATTCCTCAAAACAGCATCAATACTACATTATTTTACTATATTTGTGAACATGCAATTGTTCTAAACATGTCAAAGAAGCGTCTTAGACATCGGTTCAATACCCCACCTCGCGAGCTGGTGCTGTTAGAGGAGGATAAACCCGCCCAACTGCACACACCTCAGCGCTCAGCTATCATCTCATCCCTCTACTTCTGTGAGCAAACGGGGTACCCTGCGAGTCGTGAGGATATCCACAAGGTGTTTGGATATGCTGAAAGAACTGTTACAAACATCATTGCTACTGGCAGATGCTGCCGTCTTGAGAATGCGGACCTTCCTGATACCCGTGGAGGCCCTCGTTTGATGACCAACTCTGATGCCAATGCTATTGCATCATACTTAGACAACTGTCCATTTGAAGAGAAGGGATTACCTTGGCAGGATCTTGCTGACAAGGCTGGTGTTGCGAAGAGAAGAGTATACTCTCTATCAAGACTGTGATTCTTCACACAAGAGTGCTCGCACCTTGAAGTGGTTGGATCATAATGGAATTCCATACATTATAGCACCCCTCAAGTCTCCTGATTTCTCTGTATCAGAGATCTGGACGTCAGCGATGAGACATCACTTCTATGGGAGGCATTGTGCCTCAGAAAAGGCTGGGTCGAAACAATTCTATCAAGTCTAGGAGGATCTTTGTTCTGAGAAGATCAACAAGACAGTTGACGCATATCCACACCGCCTCAACAATATCAAGAATGTGTATGAGGGCCAGGCAAGTAAACATTGATAAATCTAAATCAATCTGCCTTTTCAGAAATTTGATAAGTGCTGTGGTTGTGAAGTTATTGCATTGTCAGGATGTGGGGTTATCGGCCACTTTCGCTTGCGTACAAGAGGCTGGCTAAGCAAGAACGGGCAAGCTTTGGCGATCGCGCTCGCCAATCCGGGGTAAAGAGGCCCCAAGCAATCCTGCCGCGCAGGATGCAGCAGGTAGGAAGTCACCAGCTGCTCAGCTCAGCTGCCCTACACATCGAGCCCACGCTGCGAGCAAACGCTCACTCCTTACTCACACAACGCATTACATACAGTGCGAACTCCTGCCACATTGCTTTACATGGAAGCCCCCCAAAAAAAAAATTAAAAAATTCCAGCATGCAGTCCAATCACCGCAGATAGAGGCGTTGCGGACGCTAAGGCCGGGCCAGATGCGTGCATCGAACACCAGGCTTTCCGGGCTAGAGAGCTCCATCAGCGGCCATGGCCGGGAAATGTTCCTTCCTGCAATCGTGGGCATTGCCTTCGCCGGCGCTACGCCACACAAGGATTCGAGCAACTATGCCCTGTTCCTTCCGGAAGCCCTCCGAAGCGTTTGAACCCTGCGCCGGGTGAGGAAATGACGACGGATGGCTCGACGAACAACGGGCTAGACAGCGACAACGGCGAGCAGCGCTACCATGATGCCATCACCAAGGAACAACAATTTCAGATGTGCGCCGCCCGCACGCTGTCCGGCTTCAAACGCGAAACCCTGCACGCCGACCTCACCAACTCGAAACTGCTGGGCTATCTCGACGTCGACGAACGCCCCTCCTTCGCCATACACGCCGGCACCACGTCTCACCCCGACGGGCCCCTCGAACTCGTGTACAGCAATCCGGCACTGAAGCGTACGGAATGCCTCCTGGCTAGGGTCACGGGCCAGCAGACGGAAGGGTGCTTGTTCGTGGAGAGCGCAGCGCTCCATTGCGCCTTCAGGAACTGGCTGCTGGATGTGGTGGATGAGTGTGACCTGTCCCGGCGCGGCAATGCCTATCTGTTCGAGGGCCATCTCTGGACGGCGGCCAATATGGAACACTACAAGGTTGTCAGCGGCGTGACTGCGTGGATGCTGTGGTCTGACCCAAGCAATGCTCAGCTGCGCCCAAGTCTGGACCCAAAGGAGAGTGGACAGCCTAAGCATCTCCCACTCAAGGCCTACCTACCCACAGAGCGCCCGTCTTTGCAGAGTCCGGATGTCAATTCGGAGCGGAAGGAGAGTCTGAAGGACAGGCCGAGTCCGGAGCGCAGCCACCATGGGCCCTATGACTACACTTTCCATCCACCGCCACTCGCTACCATGTCCGAGCACATCAAATACTTCCGCGACACGGATTGGTCGCAAACTCCACTTGGAGACATGAAATCGTGGTCGCCTGAGCTGCGTTGTGTGGTCAACATGACTCTCAACGATAGCTATCCTGCCATACTGTTTTGGGGCGAGGAAGCCATCATGGTCTACAATGAAGCCTACATCCAGCTCCTCGGCGTCCTCCACCCTTGTATGGGGAAGAGTGCTCGCACGCATGCTGCCAATTACTGGCCCACATTCACTCCCCTCATCGAGCACATCAACGCAACAGGAGCTTCCTTGCGGGAACATGACGTCCCCTTGTTCATCGACAGGCATGGTTTTCTCGAGGAGACCTACTGGTCCTTCCAGTTTACGCCCGTCTTGAACAGCGAAGGTCACATCACCAGCTACTACCACCACCTCTTCGAGACCACCAAACATCATCTCCTAGAGCGGCGGGTGTCTAGTCTTGTGGAGATGAGCAGTCAGACCGCGAACGCTCGAACATTCCAGTCGTTCTGGGAGATCGCCCTGCAGACACTGGCCCTCAACAGCAAAGACGTCCCCTTCGCGCTCTTGTACTCGGCAGAGCACCAATACGGCTCAGACATCAACTCCATCTCCTCACCCGGCAGTGGTCCAAGAGGCACATCCTTAGGCAACTGTATCCTCAAAGGATCGATCGGCGTCCAGAGCGGCCATCCTCTTGCGCCACCCACAATCAATGTTGAAGACCACGCCTACGTCTTTCATTCGTATCTTCTCGAGGCTGCCAAACTGGGCAAAGCAACCATCATTCACCTCGCCGACCTGAACCTCTCGGATGCTGTCCTCTCCAGTGTCGACTGGAAAGGCTACGGCGACCCGTGTCGTGTCGTGGTCATCTGTCCCATCATGCCTACTACCGGAGACAATGCGCAAGTGGAGGGCTTCGTAATTCTCGGCGTCAACCCTAGACGGCCGTTCGATGATAACTATCAGAAGTTTGTGCATGTGATGTTACGTCTGTTGGCTACAAGTTTGGCTAGCGTGGCATTGTTTGACGCCGAGGTCAGGCAGAAAGAGAAGGCTATTGAGAACGCGGCTAACCTGCAGCAACAGTTGCTCAATGAGATTGAGGCCAAGGAGAAGAAGTTTCAGAGTTTTGCAGAAAGAAGCGATGTTGCCATCTTCATTATGAATGCTGTGGGCAAGTACACGTACAGGAACAGACGCTGGTAAGTCAAGGATGTTGGCAATCTCTGCCTGGACTTCCTCTAACCTCTTGGCAGGTACGACATGTTCGAGGTGGCAGCTGACGTTGAAGACGCAATGCAAGCTTGGCTGAACATCGGCTTCCCGGAGGACATCGCCAAATGCGAGGGCGTATTTGGCAAACTGGTCATGGAAAAAGTACCTGTGGTCTTTGAACTCAGGACCAAGATGCTATGGACACCGCCACCCGAACTCGAGCAGCCTGAATGTGGAGTTTCACAGCACCACAAATGGGTGCTCTGCTCTGCCTATCCCGAGCTTGGACCTGACGACGAGCTACTTGAAATCGTCGGTAGCGTGACCGATATCTCGAAGCAGAAGTGGGCCGAGGGGATCCAGAAGATACGCACTGACAGTGCGCTGGAGAGCAAACAGCACCTGGAGCATTTCATCGACACGACTTCGCACGAGATGCGCAATCCTCTTTCTGCGATCATGCAGTGTGCCGATGGCATCCTCTCGTCCTACTCCTTCAGCGATCGCAATCCACCGAGCCCAACAACGTATTTCGACCTTCTCGACCAGACGCTGGACTCAGCACAGACGATTGCGCAGTGTGCCCAACACATGCGGCATATTGTCGACGACATATTGACCATCTCCAAGCTCGACTCCGGCCTACTCGTCATCACTCCCGTGGACGCTCAGCCTGAAAGCGTGGTGAAGCATGTCGTCAAGATGTTTGACTCGGAGGCCAAGGCTGCGGGTGTTGATCTCTTCTTCACGATAGACCAGTCTTATCGCGACCTCGAGGTCGACTGGGTGTCATTGGACCCGACACGAGTTCTACAGATCCTGATCAACCTCCTTACCAATGCGATCAAGTTCACACGCTTGGAAAGCAAAACACGTCACGTCACAATAACCCTCTCAGCGAGCACAACGGAACCCGTATCTACTCCTGGAGGTGTTCAATTCATCGAGACCAAACTTGTTGGGGACAATCACCACTTAGAGCAGGACTGGAAGCAAGGCAGCATCCAGTTCATCCAGTTCTCAATCAGCGACACGGGTCGCGGCCTGACACAGGAACAAACAACGTCCCTCTTCGAACGTTTCTCTCAGGCCTCACCACGCACACACGTACATTACGGAGGTTCCGGTCTCGGCTTGTTCATCTCGCGACGACTGACCGAGCTCCAGGGTGGCTCCATAGGTCTTGTAAGCGAGTACAAGAAGGGAAGCACATTCTCCTTTTACATAAAAGCCCGACGCGTCGAACCTGCCTTGCTACGGGAAGTCAGGTTGCCCGATGAATTCCCTGAGGACATCAGACATCGGAGTCAGAAGCCGTCTTTGAATCTGCCCCGTGATCCCAGACCACCAATCATCCCAGGGGTTGTGCGAGAGAACAGCCAATCCTGGCGCCATGGCGAGCACACAAGTCCGGATCTCACTCCCCCTTCTCCTCCTCCTCCTCCTCCTCCACCATCGGTACCACATGCAGCTTCAGCTCCCGCAGCCGTGCCCACTACAGGAGCCCTTGGTCTTCCGCCGCCCCTCGATTTTGCCGAGCTGAAGCGCACAAAGAGCATCTCCGAAACACTACACGTCCTAGTAGTAGAAGACAACCTCGTGAATCAAAAGGTGTTGGCCAAGCAACTGCAAAACCTGGGCTGCATTGTCAGCGTCGCGAACCACGGACGAGAAAGTCTCGATTTCCTCCCAAAAACCACGCGATGGAACCACAACGCCTACATGGCACGCTGCGAGGAGCGCCGCGCCTTAATCCAAGTCCCCTACCCCCCCGACGCAATCTCCCTACTCAACGTACCCGAAGGCGACGATGCGCCCGTTGAGCTGTCATTGATCTTGATGGACTGGGAGATGCCGATTATGAACGGGCCCACCGCTGTGGCTATGATTAGGGAGCTGGAGAAAGATGGTTTGTTGAGTGGTCGTGTGCCGATTATTGGGGTTACGGCAAATGTCAGACAGCAGCAGATTGAGACGGCGATAGAGGCGGGTATGGATGATGTTGTGGGAAAGCCGTTTAGGGTTGCGGAGTTATTGGCGAGGATGAGGGGGATTGTTAAGGGGGTTGGGGGGCCTGGGTGAAGACTTGATCGACATTGTATCGATACGATAAGATTGTGTTTGTTGAATCGCTACACTGATATAGCCTTGGAGATCTCTTGGTCTCACGCCCGCCGCCATGCAACGCATCGTGTGACTGCGACACCCCGCAGTCGGTAGTCAAATGGCCACCACGTCTCCTCTCGCAACCCGGCGATCCGCGCTCTGCCATTAACAGATATTGTTTCGGCACACTGGGTTCGCAGCTACGGCAAGATAAACGAGTACTAAACGGCCAAGAAGAACAGTGTACACAGCTTCAGAGTTGTGTAGAATATCACTGAGTAAGGGTCGTGGACAAGACGGCCACAAATCGAACAAGACACAATGAAGAAGTTGTCTGTGTTCAAGTGGCATGTAGCAATAAAAGTCAGGCACACTCTCGCCGAATTGAGCCTTTTTCGAGCAGCCTGGTGGTCCTCGGCATACTCAGCTTGTGTTAGCTAGCCCTTTGCATACCTTGAAATATCGATACGTCCTGTCTGACCCAACCCGAACGATGAATACCGTCAAGTTTGCGCTCACCTGATGACATCACAAGCGATGGTCAGCCACAATGTAGCTTCTTCCACTCTGCATCTGAAGTGCTTCCTCGCTCGACAAAACCCACAAAGTACGCAAAATTTCCATCCATTATTGCAAGCGCACACTCGAAGTGTGGCTTTGATGAGCAGCCGATATGCATCGGCCGCTGCGTCTCACAAAATCGCAATGCCGGGTGTCGGCTCCCCGATAAGGGTCGGACATCTCCCAAGTGTACTGTGGGACTCATGGCCATCGAAACGAGGATTGCAAGAAAAGTTGTTTGTTATCGAAGAAGAGGACTTGCGCCAGGTCGTTATGCATAGCAGAGAACGGCATGGAGAAATTCATCGAAGAAAGTCGAGTTTCAAGAAATGACCATCCCAGGATAAGGCTGAGTAAGGCTGACATTGGTCTACTGCTAGCGCGAAGTCCTTCCGTTCATGTAGTCCGGATAGAGTATCACACTAAACCATTCTGCGATTCCGAGCTCGTCACTGGCTTATAGGCGCGGGTATACCTCCCCGCTGTCCCGCCTCTTGTCAGCATCGTAAGCGGAGCTTACCATTGTCGACTATCTGACTGGTCTTACAGCCTGAAGTAGGAGGCGCGTCTGATTTGCGCTGCACACCGAGTGCCCGACTAGGCTCATATAAACTTCGAACCGGCCGCCTACTGTCCTCTCGCAGTATTTTCATTCACCGAGTGCAACAATCACCTAACAAGCCATGTCCTCCTTCATACTACGCGATGTTCGTATGTTCACCGGGGAGTCCACTATCGACCAAGGTTATGTGTTGGTCGACAACGGCAAGATCAAATCAGTCGGTCCAACCTCAAGCATACCGAAACTGGAAGCTTCCGTTAAAACATACTCTAAGCCCAACCACACCCTTCTCCCCGGCCTCATCGACTGCCACATCCATGCCGACAGGGCTGATCCCGAAGCTCTCCCGCAAGCTCTCCGCTTCGGTGTGACAACAGTATGCGAGATGCACAACGAGCTACCCAACGTGCTCAAACTCCGCGAGCAGACCAAACAACCAGATACAGCCTCCTACAAGACCGCCGGCCAAGCAGCAACCATTGAGAACGGCTGGCCAATCCCGGTCATCCTGGCGCATGACAAGAGTCCCGAGACGGCAGCGGAGATAGCAAAGTGGCCGAAGCTTACGGATCGGAGTAGTGTGCTGGAGTATCTGGAATGGACGACCAAAGAGATGAAGCCGGACTACATCAAGCTGATGCACGAGTCCGGCACAATGATGGGCGCAAAGCTTTCCTATCCATCTCTAGAGCTGCAACGCTCCATCGTTTCCGAGGCCCAGAAGCGCGGCTACCTAACCGTCGCACACGCCACATCTCTGCGCGACACCCTCGATGTGCTGCACGCAGGCGTAAACGGACTCACCCACACATTCTGCGACAAACCCCCAACCCAAGAACTCGTCGACGCGTACAAAAAGAACAACGCATGGTGCAATCCCACACTCGCCGCAATGGGCAGCCTGACCACCGAGGGAAAAGAACGGCAGCACAGATTCGCCCACGACCCGCGCGTCCAACACCTCATCAGCGAAGACAAACGCGGCAACATGTGCGCGTGCATGTCCTTCGCCGCTCAACACGGCAAAGTCTCGCACGCCTACGACTCCGTAAAAGCGCTCCGCGCCGCCGGCATCGACATCCTCTGCGGTTCCGATGCCGCGGGTCCAGCGAAGGGAACCGCGTTTGGGCTGTCTATGCACCATGAATTGAGTCTCTTTGTGGATGAGGTTGGTATGACGCCTGCTGAGGCGTTGCGCTCGGCTACTAGCTTGACAGCGGAGAGGTTTGGGTTTGGGGACAGAGGGAAGTTGGAGGAGGGGATGAACGCGGATTTGTTGCTCGTGGAGGGGAATCCGTTGGTGGAGATCGATGATACGTTGAATATACGGGGGGTGTGGAGGGAGGGGAGGCTGTGTAGTGTTTACGAGGAGGTGATGGCTAGCTGAGTTAGACGAGCGATATACACTAACGGCTCGCAGTTTGTATAGAGGATTGGCTTAGGAATGGGCGTGATGGGGTTTGATTGTAAACCGCTACCAAATCGCAGCTTTGCCGTCCAGAACCATCGCCTACTCTTTATGCCTACCCAATAACCTTATGAGCGAGTGTTACCGGTCCCCGCAAAGCCGAGAACCGTCTACTTCCACGTCTCAATCTCGTAACTCGCCAGCATAAACGGCCCAACACCCTTGTAGTCGTTCACAGCAAGCGGCACACCAATGTAGTACTGTAGCACGTGTCAGCAATCGACCATTACTTTTCCACCGCTCCAATTCCGACTTACCTCGTACGTCCCGTTACTGTTCAGACTCCCCACCTCAACCGTTCCCAGCCAATCGAGCGTCCCATCTGCATTCTTCGTGTTGAACTTCTTCTTCAACAACTCATACCCTTTCTTCGCCGGCGCAAGGTAGTCAGACTCCTTCACATACCCCTCCTTGATCCCCTTCAACAACCCATACGTAAACATCGCGCTGGCGCTACTCTCGATGTAGTTCCCCTTCTTCCCCGGATACGGCTCATTCATGATCAACCACCAGCCACCCTCCTTATCTTGGGTCTTCCTGAGGGCCGCGGCGAGCGTGGTGAAGTACGTTGTCAGCCTCGCCTTACCCGGATGGCTGGCCGGCAGCAGTGGGATGACTTCGAGAAGGGACATGAAATACCACCCGACCGCCCTGCTCCAGACATTCGGCGCCGCGCCTGTAACAGGATCAGCCCAGACCTTGCTTTTGCTCTCATCATACCCATGAACCAGCAGCCCGGTAGTCTTGTTGCGCGTGTACTTCTCGATGTTGTCAAATTGCTTGACAATGTGGTTCCATGCGCTCGCATTTCCATTGTCGAATTTCGCCGTCCAGGTAGCGTAGAACGTGTCGGCCATGAATATCCCATCGAGCCACATCTGGTCCTTGTAAATTGGACTGCGGTGCCAGAACCCGCCCTCCTTGTTCTGCGGATGCCGGTTGAGTTGCTCGCGGATGGTCTTCGCCGCATCTCTGTATTTTGACTCGCCGGTGCGGTCGTACCACCACAAGAGATTGTTGCCAATGCGGTAGTCGTCGAGAGAGTAGTGGGTGTAGTTCCAGTTGGCGATTGTTCCATCGGCTTTCACGATGACGTCGTCGATTTGCCCTCTGTACCAATCGACGAGCGTCTGGTTCTTTGTCAGGGCAATGGCAGCTTCGTAGCCTTCGTATAGAGTGGCTTGAGTGTACCCGAAGGTCTTCTTGACGCCGTGCCGGATCTGCGAGTCGGCAGTCCAGGTCAGATATGAGGGGCTGGCGACTGCGGCTGCTGTTGCGCCGGTCGCGAAGAGCAGTGTGTACTTCATCTTGCCGAGTCTGAGGTCGACAGTAGAGATTGGTATTACGACGATAGCCAGGTATCGAGTTTGTGCACAGCCTTTTATATCACAAGCATGTCGTCTTTCGCCTCAAGGAGATGGTCCGACCCCCCCCCCCCCCGGGGCTTGGAAATCGACATAACAACGGTAACTAGCATCAACACTTGGTACATCGAATTATCCGAAGCGGAAGAATTTGATCCATGGCCCCCGAAACGAGACCGAGAAAGGGACGGCCCGAGTATCATAACCTTGTTGGTGCTCGAAGATGGAATGAGTGCGGAGAGCCAAGTCGGGTGCTTGGCAACTCCATATACAACTTCCCTATTTGGAGTGATTGGCCTGCAAGAGCAACCGTGATTGGTGCAACTCGGGTGATAGTGGTGATCTTAGCTCCCCATTACCCCAACAAATGGACCCGTTAAAGCGATGTGTGCTGATGAGTGTCGATTGTGCGCCTCAAGCTAATGTGTGTTCAGCATACCCTCCATCCACAGGCTATCATTTGTTGTCATGGCCGTACTTATGTGCCCAGGAGCGCACTATGGCTAAATAACAGTAGGGAGAACGCCGGCTTAATAGCCTTGAGGTCGATATTGCCTTGAAGCCGATGTTGCCTTCACGTCGATGATGCCTTACCGGTTTGTCTGTGCTACTCGTCAGTATGGGTGTTCGCAACAAGGAACAGCGTAACACCATCCGCTAACGTCGACTGCGAACAGCCTTGACCAGAGCCTATCAGCTAATACTCTAGCACAAAGAGCCTGTCCTCATCCAGAATGCAACCTCTGAAGGCTGTGAAGATAAAGATTTCTTCAATCCTTGCAAATGTTGTGTTTGTCAAGATTGCATGCTGGACATAATGGACTGCACTGATATTCCGCTGTCAACGACATGGCATATCGAGGTATTACTCAGACGATACCAAACCATCTCAACGGCTCAGACCATGGTCCATTGTTAGTGGACGGCAGTATGTGTCACGGTTTGGGGTGCTCCTGCCTGTTGTACCTCACCTCCATGAGAGTGACTGCCACGTCACACTAGCGTTGTTCACAGCTACTCACCTATATATACTGTTCATAGCTTCACCCAATACAACCCCAGTACAATCTTCAAATTCTTCCCTTTGCGTACAGTTCTTCACTGAACTCTGACAGTATGCCACCCACCTTTTCCACCTCTTCTCGTACGTAATGCGAGGGCTCTCCATGTATGACACTATACACGTAACACTCTCCTACCAAGTCAAATCTCTGATCGAAGAGGCGATTGGCAACAGGCCGTAAGATGTAAGGAACGGGGCTACCAAGGAGAATGGTAGCGGTATCACCTTCTTGCATGTCCTCAGGGCCTAAACTTATGAAGTCTGTGCCACAGATGAATAGTAGATGATAGCGTATGATGCTCGAAACACGTCTTGGCCTCGGACTATGGTACCACCGGCGCCAAGACAAGTCGGGATTATCTGATGGGTAGCGCAGTTGTGGTAAGGACATCGAACTTGGTATTGTTCCTTCAGTGGAGATAGCGCTTCGTGGGGTAACACTGATAGTGTCGAGATACTCCTCGTCGCTGACATTCTGCTGTTGGATTAATTGAAACTCATTTAAATATGAGATGTTGATCTTACTGCCCGCAATGCGATGTTGTACCAGCTCTGTAAGATGCCCATCTCGGCCTTTTCTCGTGCAAGGCTCGATGGTACAAAGCCAAATCGTGCCACCTCTCCGACAGTTTTAACCGGACCAAGTTGCATATCCAGTGCACTTAATATTCTGGCTTCATAGTTATGGTATTGGAGACGAACGCAGCTCTAACGGCCGCCATCTTCAAATGGCTTGACAGAAGCTTTGCCGAGGGCTAAGCTGGTGTCAGGCCTTGGAGTTCTCTAATCAGGTGCCCACGAGGGATATTACGACCACATAAAGGTTGATTGGAGATGTTGAGCCTGCCGCGGCCTGCTGTAGATGGTATCTTTAAAGAGCCGCTGTCTTTGATGACTTCAAAAGCAACGCTACTATAGACAGACTCCATGATCAGCGTATAGTTGATGAGCTTTAGGTACGGAGAAGTGTTTTCCATCAATCCTAGGGTGCCAAGGATCTTGTCACGTAGATCTGTAACACCAGCTCCCCGGTTTTCGTGCAGCAACTGGAATAAGCCCTCGCTCCCCGATAAAGGTTGATGTCCCGAATAGTAGTTGAGTGTACCAGGGAGCTCTTCGACAACGCCAGAATCGTAGGAGGATTCTCGGTGTCTCTGTCGAAAAGATCAACGGCAACAGCAGTCCCACGAAACCGCGCTCGAACCGCAGATAATGACCGTAGACTGCGAGCGCACAACTTCTTGCATGATCTAGACTCTCGAAAACCGGAGCCGCCGTAGAGGATTGCGTACTGGCTGAAGGTCTTGCGCCGCTACATCACCACCGACATCGGCGATACATGCCATAGCCTCATTTGATCGATGCTCTTCAGGACCAGTGGATATGAGAACCTTGCTAGCTCTACTCTATACTTCATCAATGGCACCTGCTGAGATCGCTCGACAAGCTTTTTCTGGTCAATAGACAAGGCACCTACCCACAGCGTCCTTGCGGTGTAAGCGAGGGCCTGGCTATGACGATTCGCCTCACATTGGACAATCAGTGTATCGTAGGCGTCTGAGCGCAGCACTCAGATTCGATCCGATATTCAAAAAGTTGTTTGTAGTGATGGACAAGTGATCCTCGACAAAAGTAGTACCCCATCTATAAGATAAGGTCTCATAACAAGGCGTCTACGGCTGGCGCGAGGTCTTCGATGCAACAAGGGTGCCATGTTTAATGGTTGCAATAAGGGACGATCCAGTTGCTCCTGCATGCAGAGTCACTACTCTGAAGCTGCCGAGAGGCAGCGGCTCGTACTCGTAGGGCCTGCAGTCTGGAAGACAGTTGGCCACGAAACATCGTTGAGGTGGGTACTTTCGATCTAGACAACAACAGAATACAGCAGCCCCAGGCAACAACAATAGCGACACCGAGGTCACCGAGACTCCGGTCCAGCTTCGTGTTGTCGCATTAAGCTTCGGGTCAAACCTCGCTTTGTGGTCATGCATGTGCCTGAGGGTTACGCGATTCTGTTGCCTGATGCTACCATCCTCATCGGTCCTGAACTTTGCCGCATATTTCGCGATAATATGTCGTAGACTGGAGTGAATCACGTCGTTCTCGGTGTGCCGGAAGCAAAAAAAACCCCGAATGTGATAGCTTGCCTTAACGATTCATGACTGTTGAAAGTGAGAACGAGGGCGAGCGAATTTCAGTGTGAAGAGGGCGCCGTCTAGTGTACGATTGTATACAGTCGGCGTCGGTACTTTTTCACGCCCCGTCCCCGGCATTACGCACTCATTTCGATTCACAGGTGATTGGCCTCAGCCACAGACGAAGGTGAACGAATTCTTGCTGACTGCTTGGAAGAATGGAGCTCGTATCTGAATGCGACAAGCCACATGGTGGTGACAGGCTATTCTTTTCGCGCATGACAGCGTTAGGCAGTCGCAATAACGGGGCGCCCTTCTGATTCAAAGGACTGGCCTTTCCGCCCTTCGAACACCACTGCATTTGCGATCCTGGACGAGCAAAGGAGCAAACAGCTACTGCAAGGGTCACAAATTCTTTTCGTCTGCAACGCGTGTTCATCTCTCTCTTCTCTCCACGGTCTACGAATATCTTGGCTGCACAGCGCCGCGGTTCCGTAGCAGTTTCCCATCCATTCATCTACCAACACTTGTCCGCCATCGTATTTGCGTATTTAGTGGGACCTTCATCTTGGAAACAAAAGCTTGTCGCACGTGAGACCTCTTCGCGAGCCGCCTTCGAGAAACACCAGAACGAATTGACGTCGCCTCTTTACCAAATCCGGTCTAGTGATACGGGCCTATCATCTACCCGAACCCGATTCCAGGCCTGTGCATTCGGCTGGTGGCGCCGAGGTCGAAATCTCCCTCGGTGAAAGACACCTTGTTGCGATACTCTTTTGAGGTACTTCGACAATTCAGCCTCGAGGAGCCAGTACGACAACATGGCCGCTCCCCAAGAGCGCGCTGCCGCGAACGCAGCAACAATGAATATCGATTCACCGCCCGGCAAAGGAATGGACGAGAAGCTCGATGCGCCATCTGAGGAAGGGGCGAAGACTCTCACTTCTGGTCTTAGCGATCACGACAAACAGATCATCGACAGACAAACCGACGCACCAAAACTCAACGTTGGTTACTTTGCATTGTTTCGATATGCGAATAAGAAACACACATTAATCATGATTGTGTCGCTTATCGCGTCTATTGCAGCTGGAGCTGTAATGCCCCTTATGACAGTACGTGCACATAACAACAAGATGCTGCCAGGGCGAAATTCTCCTGTCAGACCCAATTTTATGTTCTCAGACTGACCTCGTGTAGCTTGTTTACGGTAATTTTGCAGGCAGCTTCACGAGTTTCTCAGTAGACGCTACTGCGGCACAACACTTCAAGGACCAAACTAATCAATTCACTTTGTACTTCGTGTACCTTGGTATGTACGAATTGGCTTCCTGCACACACCTGTACTAACCAGATCACAGCTATTGGTTCATTCGTCACGACGTACATTAGCATCATTGGATTCTCCTACACTGGAGAGCAGATCACCAAACAGATACGAGAACTTTACCTTCGCGCCATCTTCAGACAGAACATTGCCTTCTTCGATTTCCTTGGATCCGGAGAAGTCACCACCCGTATCAGCTCTGACATGAACCTGGTCCAAGATGGGATCGGTCAGAAGATCGGTCTCTTCGTTTCTGGCGTGTCTATGTTCGTCTCTGCCATCATCATTGGCTTTATCCGGTCTTGGAAGCTGTCTCTCATCATGTTGTCGGCTACGGTTGCTTTCGTTCTCATGATGGGTGTCAACGGTGCATTGATGAAGAAGAATCAGACGCTCGCGATCGACGAGAACGCTACGGCAGCATCCTTGGCTGAAGAAGTTTTGGCTTCGGCTCGCAACGTGGCAGCGTATGGGACCCAAAGGCGTCTTCAGGACAAGTACAAGGTTTTCTTGGACAAAGCTACTGGATATGACTTCAAAGCCAAGTTCTGGCTGTCCATGATGATTGCTGGAATGATGTGCGTTCTCAACCTGCAGTACTCTTTGGCATTCTGGCAGGGAAAGAGGTTCCTCGACAATGGAGAGCTGGGTGTTGCGAACATCCTCACGGTCGTTATGGCAACCATGATTGCTGGTATCTCGATCGGTTCCAACCTTCCGCATCTCCAAGCTTTTGGCGGAGCTACCGCAGCAGCAACCAAGGTTTTCAACACCATCGAGCGCAAGTCACCCATCGACCCAGAAACTGAAGAAGGCGAAATTCCCGAGCAATTTGTCGGTAACCTTGAGTTCAAAGATCTTAAGCACATTTATCCATCTCGCCCCGACACAGTCGTGCTTCGAAACTTCAACCTGAGCGTCACTACTGGACAGATGGTTGCACTGGTGGGAGCTTCTGGATCCGGCAAGTCTACAATCGTGGGCCTACTAGAGCGCTTCTATCTTCCAATGGAAGGCCAGATCTTCCTGGACGGCAAAGACATCAGCACACTAAATCTCAGGTGGCTACGACAACATATGGCCATCGTCAGCCAAGAACCTGTACTGTTCAGTACCACTGTTTACGAGAGCATTCTACACGGATTGGTCAACACTGAATACGCCGATGCATCTGACGAGAAGAAAATGGAGCTGATCGAGCAGGCAGCCAAGATCGCGAATGCACACGACTTCATCATGGGTCTGCCGGAGGGTTACCAAACAAAGGTCGGCGAGCGAGGAAATTTGCTGAGTGGTGGTCAGAAGCAACGAGTTGCCATCGCTCGCGCTATCGTATCGGACCCAAAGATCCTGCTACTCGATGAAGCTACCGCAGCACTCGACACCAAATCGGAGAGTCTCGTTCAAGATGCGCTTGATCGTGCTGCCAAGGGTCGCACCACCATCGTTATTGCCCATCGTCTCTCGACCATCAAGAAGGCGGACAACATCGTGGTTATGGCAAAGGGCGAGATTGTGGAAAATGGCACACACGAGAGTTTGATCCGCGCTAATGGTGTCTACGCAAGTCTCGTTCAAGCGCAAGAGCTCACACAAGAAAAACAACCTGGCAACCGCCTGTCCGGTACTGAGGGTATCAAAAACGAGAGTGCCGCCGAGGCTGATGGAGAGAAGATTGCGCTTATGCGTACAACCACATCTGCTCCTTCTGTCGTCACAAGGAAGGACGATAAGGAAGAGCTGTACGGCACTTGGGCACTAGTTAAGTTTGCCTGGGAGATGAACACCGGTGAGCACAAGACCATGGCGTTCGGTTTGATTTTCAGTTTCCTCGCCGGTTGTAATCCAGCTATCCAAGCCATCTTCCTCGGTAATTCCATCAACTCGCTCCTGTCGCCCGGCACATCGTTGGGAGGCTACAACGTCAACTTCTGGTGCTGGATGTTCTTCATGTTGGGTCTTGTCATCGGTTTCTTCTACTGGGCACAGGGTATAACACTATCCAAGGGTTCTGCTCGTCTCATTGGCAACGTCCGACAGCGCGCCTTTGCAGCTATGCTTCGACAAGATATGGAGTTCTTCGATGGCGAGACAGTCACATCGGGTGCCCTGGCTACCTTCCTCTCGTCAGAGGCCAACCGTCTTGCCGGTCTCAGTGGCGCAACACTTGGTACCATCGTCAGTTCCGCCGCATCGATCTTCGTTGCTATAATCGTTGGTTGCTCCTTCGGCTGGAAGCTGGCTCTTGTCTGTACCTCTACCATCCCTCTTATGTTGGCTTGCGGATACTTCAGGTTCTACGCTCTCATCCGCATGGAGAAGCGCAATAAGGAAACCTCCGAGGCAGCATCTTTCGCCTGCGAGGCCGCCTCCTCCATCCGCACTGTCGCCACTCTGTCTCTCGAACAACACCTCCTCCGCGAGTACCATGAGAAGCTAGGAAAGCAGGCTGCCGGCAACGTCGTTTTCAACAACATCTCCGCGTCGTTGTACGCCACTTCGCAAGGCCTTTCCATGTTGATCTTCGCTCTGGTCTTCTGGTACGGTGGCCGTCTTCTGCTGGCACAAGAGTACACCGTTTTGCAGTTCTTCATCGTCTATTCCGCCATCATCAACGGCGCCCAGTCAGCCGGCGCCATCTTTTCGTTCGCACCAGACATGGGCGAGGCCCGCGACGCCGCCAAGCTGCTCAAGTCCTTCCTCAACCGCATGCCCAAGATCGACCACTGGTCTCCGGACGGCAGGAAGATTGATCGCCTGACGGGTAGAGTCGAACTTCAAGCTGTGCGTTTCACATATCCCGGTCGACCAGATCACCGTGTCCTCCGTGGCATCGACCTCACCGCCGAGCCAGGGCAGTTCATCGCCCTTGTTGGCGCTAGTGGCAGTGGCAAGTCCACCGTCATGCAGCTCCTCGAGCGCTTCTACGACCCTACCACTGGTTCCGTCCTTGTCGACGACGTTGATCTGCAAGACTACAATCTGCAAGACTATCGCGCACAGCTGGCTATCGTCAGTCAGGAGACGACATTGTACACGGGCACGATTCGCGAGAACATCCTTGCTGACAAGGATGACGTTAGCGAGGAAGCTGTCGTGCAGGCTTGCAAGGATGCAAACATCTACGAGTTTATCATGAGTCTGCCAGACGGTTTCTCCACTCTGGTTGGTGCTAAGGGTGCACTGTTGTCGGGTGGTCAACGGCAGCGTCTCGCTATTGCGAGGGCGCTGCTGAGGGATCCTAAGGTCCTGTAAGTCTTCCCTACACCACTATCTTCCTTCGAGATTCAAATGCTAACATACTGACAGCCTCCTCGACGAAGCCACCTCCGCACTCGACTCGACATCTGAACGCGTCGTCCAGGACGCTCTCGACGCCGCCGCACAAGGCCGTACTACGATTGCTATTGCGCATCGTCTGAGTACGATTCAGCATGCTGATGTCATCTACGTGTTCGATCAGGGCAAAATCGTGGAGAGGGGGAGACACGATGAGCTCATGACGAAGAGAGGTGTGTACTTTGAGTTGGCGAGGTTGCAGAGTATGGGTGCGCCACAGTAGTAGTGTGAAGAAGATAGACTTCAATGGCGGGCGGGGCCTTGGACGTTGAGGATTTTTATAGATACTTTAGACTTGGTAGCGACTTTTGTAATATATCGTTGTAATATCTCGCACCACTTGAAGAGAAATTCTTCCATCTCGTCAACTATCTCCCCGTGCGTTGTATCCGCCAGTGACCTTGCGTAAACCGATTTGTTCATCTTATTAGCTCCCCATAGCGCCTGGAAGTCATGC
The DNA here is from genome assembly GCF_010093625.1 of Macroventuria anomochaeta. Lineage (NCBI taxonomy): Eukaryota > Fungi > Ascomycota > Dothideomycetes > Pleosporales > Didymellaceae > Macroventuria > Macroventuria anomochaeta. Next base: position 182,416 of record NW_022985410.1, on the reverse strand, counting down.
CTGACAATGGAGTATCAAGCTGTCCCTAAGCCTCACATAGTCCGGTCCTCTTAATGCATTGACATTCGGCAAAGCCCTGAGTCGAGAGAAAAGAGTGTCCAATGTCTTGTATTGAAGACATGGAAAACATCACCTCCACTCTGAGTATATCACATCGTCAAGGGTAAATGCTGGTGAAGATATCCATGACGTGATCTAGAAGTCGGTTGGTTCGGATCTGGCATGAGCCCATACATAGTCTTCGTGCCATATCCACAAAGCCAGTCATGCGCCTGCCGCTGAGGTCGAAATCCACGTCATACGGGCGATCTGGGTAAAACATCGAGTCAACGAGAGGCAAGATATCGACTTTGGCGGTCGAGAGCGGTGACGTGAAGTGGTGATAGTGGAGTAACTTCGGTGATTGTTGGGAACTGGAAGGAAGACTTCTTCACTGCACTGGGAATACTTCGAAGTACTTCTATAGCTGATTGAAGGGGACGAAGGGCTGTTATGATGTGTGGTAGATGCGGGGAGGGAACTCTTCGCGCAGCTGCCGGTTGACTTGCGTGAGGCCCAAGAAAGGGCAGTGGCGTTGTCTTTCGTACCATCCGGCGGTAATTGCGATTGCGTGTTTGGTACGCCGTCGTCCGCCTATGTATTCTCCATGCTCCTCATACTGTAAAGCGACACTGTATACTCGGTTGCGCAGTTCTGCGACGCAATCGTGTCAGTGTCGTACAAACCAAGTTGGACATTGAACTGTACCTGGAGGTAGGTCAAGGAACCTGAACGGTTGCTCTGTCATGCTCGGTGACATTGTGGTAGCTTCAGTGCTCATAACTGAATATACTTCCAGTAAGCGAGGTGCGCGATGTACTTCACTGCAGGTAGGTTAGTGAGACTGGTTGCAAAAGTGGAGCACAGAGGCCCTCACGTTGTGCTGTCCGCTTTGTAGCTGCGGACGCTGACAAGCGGAGTAGTGTGGGGTGAAGGGTTGGACAAGAGTCGTTGTCATGCTTTCGCCTCGACTGGGCGGAGTTGGTGCGCCTTGGCGTTGTTTACTAGGAAGCTGCAGTTTGGGTGAAGTGAAGGAGCGTGAAACGTGACAAAGGAAAGATCAAGTCAACATTGCGGACATGAACGCATGTTCACCGGCCTCGAAGCCGGAATTCGGGTAAAGATACCTCAGGTCTACAAGGTTTGATCGTACACGATATACATGTACGCCGCCCAACGCCGTCCGTGCAATAGATATGCAGCATACAGGCTAGGTACTTGGTATACCGCTCCTCAGCAGTTGTATAGACAAAAGCAGAGTCACAGTATGTGATATTGCCTGTTACAGAAAGAAATAACAATCCCTGGATGTCTTCCAAATTGCCGTCCTCGCACTCTGACATGTTTTCTATCGCGCTGAGGCGTCTTTGGTTTTGGAAAGGAAATATTCACGAGAAGAAGCAGGTGTCCGGCCCGAATTCAGCCACTAGCTGTAGTCGAATAGCACGCTGATGCTCTCGCCGTGGTGGACGCGTCGAATAGCCTACACGCCATTAGTCCTTGCAAGAACGCTTACAGGTTACTGAAGACCTCCAGGGTACGGTGCGTCTTGCTAGCATTTCACTCACCTCTGCAAAAACATTGCCGACTTCGAGAACCTCCAACTTAGGGCACCTCGACTTGTGCTCGGTCTGGTCAACAGTGTTGGTAACAACAACCTTGTCCAACGCACTGGCGTTGATGCGATCAATAGCATCTCCGCTGAGAATTCCATGGGTGATCAGCGCGTACACCTGCGAAGCGCCCTCCTTCTTGACCAGCTTGGCCGCACGAGTGATGGTGTTCGATGTGTCCGCCAAATCATCGACCAAGATGGCGGTGCGGTCAGCAACGTCACCCACAAGCATCATGGTCGCATTTTGCCTGTCATTGATTTGTGTGGGCCGGCGCTCCTTGTGAATGAGCGCAAAAGGCATGCCGAGCGCATCGGCGATGGCAGTAGCTCGCTTCGCACCTCCAGCGTCAGGGCTCACAATAACGGCTTGTTGGTAGTTGGGAATGTTCGACTGGATGTATTTGCGGAGGAGATGGCGACCGTACAAATTGTCAACTGGGATGTCGAAGAAGCCTTGGTACTGGGGATCTACCAATCTGTCAGTCTAAAGATACTGCGTATAGGGAAAAGGTACCGACCGTGCAGATCCATGGTAATGACATGGTCAGCGCCAGCGCATGTGAGGAGATCGGCAATCAGTGTACCGGCCTGAGCAACCCACTGGCGGTATCCGACCTGAGGCTCGAAAGCCGGAGGCCTGGTCGTCGATTTTGTGATGATGCCGTTTGTGCCATTTGCGCCCTCGAAGTGTACCGAGTTCTCTGACTTGCTCGAGTCGACCGTCTCGCTACGGCGGAGACCGTTCGTCTTGACTGGGCTGGAAGGGTTCGAGGGGCCGTTGCGCTGCTCATCGATCTTCATGCGACTGAGCTGGTGGTGCAGAGTCGCTGTGCCATTGGCGCCCAAGCCTGCGCTTTCAGGCTGACCTGGGTGCGGTGTCTGAGGGCGCGACTCGAAGCTGTATGTGCCAGTCCTCGACCGTGTGCCAAGGGCCTTAGCGAGCGGTGCGCCAGTCTTGTTGTAGGGAATGTCGGACTGTCGCGAGTACGGGAAGAGCGGCAGGACGGCGGTGATGCGCTTGGCCGAGGCTGTCTGACAGGCGGAGATAGTAATGAGAAGTCTGCAAGACGGTTAGGCATTGCAAACAACTGCACCAAGTAGAAGAGCCTACTCCATCAAGTGGTCGTTCACTGCGCCGCAAAATTATTAGCGCAGTTCTTTCATGTGAAGCTCCAACCATCGCAGCATGCGTCATACTGCAACGGTTGCGCAGCCTACAAGACACGGGAACTCAGTACCTGGACCTCCGCCAGACTGGATGATAAAGACATCCTTGCCACGCACACTCTCTTCAATCTCAACCCTGGTCTCGCCGACCTTGAACTTGCCAAGGAGGACCTTTGCGGGCGGAATGCCGAGGTGGTTGCAGATGGTCCTGACCCTCGTTAGCATGCGGACTTTTTTTGCTTTTGCATTCGTCGGCGCATACTCAGTCAGCTGCGGGTGCGAGCTCCCGCCGAGGACGACAATGTTGCGAACCATGACGCCGGTGGTGGGGGTGCTAAGTCCCTCGTTCGCAAAGGGCAGTGGATAAGGAAGTGGAAGGGCGGTCGCGTGGGAAGAGCGGGTTAACTGTAGAGCCTAGTCGCCGTTGTGGGCGCTGGGAGACAGTTTTCAGGAATTAGGCAGCATGGTGAATAATAGATCGTTGCGTATTCACCCAAGACGAACTTTTCGAACCCTTCTCGGCAAAGAGCAGGTCTACCGAAACAGCAGGGTTACGCAATTTTAAGCTTTCAAGCACGAAATCGCTGCCTGCAGCATCAGCACCCAAACAGCCCCTCCAGATGCATTACTTCTCAGCGCGGCCCATCTTGCATGTCTTGCATGTCTTGCATGTCCCACTTCTGTTGCATGCTCAGTAATTGCGGCTTCCTGATTCATGCAAAAGCAGCAAGTCAAAACGCGCTTGCCCAAGTTGGTCAGTCACGTGCAGTGCGCCGTTAAGGCTAGTTTGAGGTAACCAGCCCTGGAGAGGGGCGACAACTGACGAGCACTGCTCTCTTTCCCACGACAAGTGTAGCACCTGTCTAACAAACTGCTAATATGGCGAAGGTTGCCTTTTATTTTGCCATTCACCATCAAGAGGAGGTACCACTTGCGTTCACATACGCTGGCGAAACTTCCACGTTGACGTTCAAGGTAGGCAGAGCGGCACATATGGCGGCTGCGTACCTACAGTACCTTTGGCTTCAGGTCGCCTCCAGAACTCTTTGGTAGTTTGCTTAGCAGTCAGATCTAACTTCCGTAGACTGTAAGATTCTATAGGTAGACATCAGGACTGCGTCTTGACTGTAGCGGTAGGTAGGTCGCCCTACTGCACTTTTGGCTACCTTGCAGCGTTCACAGGAAGCTATTATGCCAAAAGCTGCTAGTTCCTGCCTTATTGAGCTAGTCACCAGTGATGGCCAGGGGATTAAAGATGCTTGTTCTGGACCGTACAGCTGCATGAGGATCATGTAAGCCCACGTCTGGTGAGAGGCCAAGAAAGGACGCAGCCTACTCCTCGTTTTACGGTACACGATAGCCCACATCAATTGCGCCCGGCCACGTGCACTTGTTTGTCGCATCCTGCATTTTTGACTGGCCCTCTTGCATTTCTCGTCCACCACGATGAAGTCTCTCGACCGATGGTAGAGGAGCAGAGGACAATCCACGCCCCCTGCCACAGATGCCGCAACTTCTGCGGACAGCCTTTTCCACCACAGACCAGCTCATAGCAGCTCCTGCTCCAATTCACCTTTGAAAAACTGCATCGAGGTGTGCAGTCAGTTCTATCTCCTCATCATAAAGAGCTCTCATCCTGGAGCCACGAGGCTAGAAGATAAATACGAGCTTTGGCACAACAAGGTCACTGTGGTCGGCGACGGTATCCGGTATCGACAGGTGTTGTACTTCAACTTGAAGCTACTCACAGCTTGCCGCGAGATCTGGATGGTACCAAAAGAATTATCACCATACCTGTCCTCGTTCAGAGTTGTGGACCCTGATGACAGCATCTGGATTGCAAAGGAGTGGATCCAAGAACGCAGGTCATGCCATCATAAAACATGCGAGAATACCGCCAGGAAGCATCCGATGAGTCTAAAAGTGATAGATCGTAGTATGAGAGAATTACGGATTCTGCGGAGAACAGCCCTTATGTCTGCCTCAGCTATGTCTGGGGTATCCCGGCAATTCGTACAAGACAAACAAGGGGGATCTGCGAATCTGCCAAGGTCTATGGAGGACGCAACATATGTAATATCAATACTCGGCATGCGGTACCTGTGGGTCGATCGATATTGTATCGATCAAGCAAACGACGCTGAGAAATATCACGCCATCAGTCACATGGATGTTATCTATCAAGATGCTACTGTCACAATCATAGCTGCGGCCGGAGATAGACCTCATGCAGGCCTTCCTGGCATCAGAGGGACGCCGTGTGCCCAATAATACGAGATAGCCATTGATCAAAAACCGCATACAGTCTTTGAGAATCCGAGACTGGAAATACCAAAAACGACGTGGAGCAGCCGTGGATGAACTTACCAGGAAATGCCTATTGTCGCGCCGCCGTCTTGTCTTCACTCACTCGCAGGTCTACTTCCAGTACAACCGTATGGACTGTGGAGAGCTGATCACGACCAAATTCTGAAGGTCACCGGATCGATTGAATCTGTGAGGGCATTTCCTCATCTGCAGACCGCGTTTGCTGACGAGTACATCTTCGACTGTTTGCAAAAATACTACGGCAGGAGGCTGTCATACCACACAGACATCGTCAAGGCTTTTGTGAGAGCTCTTGAGACGTTCTGTCTGAGTCGACGTGGCCGCACTCTGCGGGCATCCCAATTCTACGGCGCGCCCCTGTTGTACCTCGATGCTGATGAACTTGGGAAGACTTACCCTGTACCCCACGAGCCGTCAATGCCGAGGACCTCCTTCGTCACAGGCTTAGCATGGAGCATCTCAGGCACTGAGCAATAGTCGCTGCAAGTCAGGCAACAGAATGACTATCCATCATGGAGCTGGGCGTCCGTGACGTCGAATCGGGTCGATGATGATCCTGGCAATCTCATCTTCTTTCTTGTCCACATCAAGAATCAGCAGCGTATGGTCAAGTTATCCGCATACATGTCGACCATCACAAAGAAGGCCGTATGAAGTTTCATGGGCACATAGACTGGTGATCAGATCATGAGCTGTTCCATCCCTGGAATGATATCGAAAGTTGGGCAGTCACATGCATACTCATTCCCGAGCCGGATGTAAGGCCTTGGGGCCGTCGAACAAACTATCGCCTGCCCGGCTTCAAGGGCGAGACTCTGTTATTCGACTATGGTCCTCAGAATCAAGAGACGACTACTGTCACTGTCGTGCCTCTTGGTGGATTCCACATGTACGCAGACCACGGTGTCGCGATATTCCTTGTGGTTGAGAAAGCTAATGTAGGCTTTGCTCGACGTGTTGGGCTGTACCACTCTGTCAAGCACGACCGCAACAACAATATGGACAAATTGTTTGAGTTGATGACCCCCTGCTCCAGCGTGGAATGCAGGCCTGCCAGGCTTGGGGAGGAACATCAGGGATCATCTTCTACTCCGAATGATCCTGTGGAAGTCGGACGCACTTGGCAGCGGCACATCTTGCGTTTGATGTAAAGATGTAGTCGACACGCCTTCCTTTCGAACATGATGGCTGCACCAGAGACCTATCGATCAGCGCTGGAGTCGTATCGATTTCATCGCGAAGCGGAGGGACAGAGCCTCGAAAAAAGCCGAGTAGAGGTTCGATAGGCGGACGCTGACAAATTACGCGTATGCAACTGAAGAAGAAAGTGCGAAGATGACATCTCACACGCTTTCATACAAACACTGATCAGTCTTCCATCAAGGCTATTTTGATTATCCTTGCTTACTTTGTTTGCGTCAACATCTGATACACCACTCCCAGAACAATTGCAGGTAGGACGCACACCACCAGTTGCCACCCAAACTGGACAAATCTGTGTTCATGTCTGCTGTTACGAGGACCCGAAGGAGCCGACGATGTCTGTGCACACTATCAGGCCCAAGCACCGAAGGAAAAGAGGACGACATGCATCAAACGAAATCGTCTCCGAGTACTCTTATGTCTAGTGATGGTAGCTCATCTATCTCTACACTCACATGAACATCTGGACCACAATTCCCAGTACAATCGCAGGTAGAACGCACACAACCAACACCGCCCAAAACAGCACCATAACTCTACTCTTATGCGTCGAACCCACATACATCGCAAAGCCCAGAGCAAGCGGCAGAGCGAGGAAGAATAAAAGGTCGTTACGCGGCTTATCTTTGATGAAACTCTTGACAACAAAGCCATCGACGATAATAGACACCGCAGTAGCAATCAACCACCACATTTCCCTCCTCGTCCAAGCTTTTAAAGTCCAGTAAATACCCTCAGCGCCACTATTGCGCTCGGGGAGTAGAGCTGTATCGTACGCTATCGTGCCGCCGCGAAGATCTTTAGTTATGCGCTGGCGCAGATTAGATTCAGTGATTTGTTGTACATCTTTTGCTTCCTCATTCTCAATCTGGGCGAGTTGTAGGTGCATTGCACCTGAGAGTTCGAACACAGCTTTGTACTCGCCTGCCACGTCTTCCCTTCCTCGTTGCTTCATTGTGAATTTCGAGGACGTGTACATAACGATGATGCCGAGCGTCCAGACCCAGAGCAGGATGATCATGATGTTGAGCTGGACAAAGGAGAACCCCCATTGGTAGGTCTGCGTTGTGTCAGATATTTGTAAAGAGCGATTTGTATGGGAGACGCACCTTTTGTGCCTGGCATTGGCCGTCTATCTCAATCTTTTCCTGTGTATACAGCTGATCAGACGCCAGAAACATGGCTGGTGAACTACCGGAGCTGCCGCTGGAATATCGCGGGTCGTATGTTGTCCTGTTGAGCCCGCTTGGCAGATCGTACGCTGTTATCTTCAGGGTTGGAGGTTCCAGAGAGATATCGCCAAAAGTTGATGATAGATTGAGAGTGGGGTCGGTTCCATACTGTCCAATATCTAGTGACGTGACAGGTTAGAATCAAAATCTGGATGAGGCTCTTGGGGGATTTTACATGCTGATATGTTCCACAAAATGACATCTGAAGCACACCGTGAACGTTCGTAGTCGTACCGAAAGCTCGCACAATTTAGGGTATATCCAATCATAGGGTTCCAGTAGCTGATATCTGACAAGACTGGGTCATCTAGACATGTCAGTCAGTACGTGGATCTGGATGTCATGCGATGCTACTCACTAGAATTGGCTTCTTTGAAGATGGTAGCATGGAAATCATCTGTCTGGCCAATCCTCTTGCCATCGTGAATTGTGTACAGAACGATACTGAAGTTGTTAAAGGGGATGAAGTTACCATCTAGGTCCGGTACATATGGCTTGACGTTTCCACTGTAACCTGTCATAGCACTGCCGAGCGTGGGAAAGATCAAAATGAAGATCATTGTGAGAACGATGAAGACCATGGCGAACCTAGAATGTAGACCACGGCGTCTGCAGAAGTCTCGAATGATTCGCGGTATTCCAAGAATAAGGGATCCGTTCTGAAGAAAGACTGTGCGATATGTGTTGAAAGTGACGGGCTGTACCTCCATCGATGTAGACACATATCTTATGAATGTCTGCCATGAGAGATATGCAAGTAGTCCCTGGCCACCTCGGCCAATGACCTGTTGATAGTCAGGTTCTTGAGCTCATTGTACTGGAAGCGAATATCGCTATCGGGTACTCACAATATCCCAGATTACATCTATGGCTTTCGCTTGTGTAAATGTCAAATTCCCTGAGCCAAGTGTGATCTGAAAGAACCCAGACTTCGACCAGTATCGATATGTGTCAGGTCGAAGATTGAACGAATCGTCGGGTAAACAGGCCGAAAGGTAGTTTGAGTTTCTCGAAGATCCCGAAAAAGTCAAGCTTGAAAAGACGCATAACAAAGCGAAGCCAGCTGTGAGGCCTAGGAACCAGAGGAATGCCAGCACCCACAAGCATCCACGACCGGATCGGGCGCGAAAGTCGCTACGAGCCTGACGTTGGCTGTCTAGCCAGAAGGTTTTGACGTTTGAAGGCGATTTCTTCAGTGTTGATTGAGTGCGTGCACCGACCCACGACACGTAGCTCGAGATGCGTGACTGAGTGAGGGGCTTGATGTCCATGTGGTTAGTAGAACGTGCCGCAACGCAGCTACCTTTCGTGCATCGAGGTGGTCAACATTTATACAGACGCTGTTAGGATATAACAGGATGAAAGTACATATACGTGATCCATGGAACAATGCACAGGGCTGTACATGGGGCAAAGGTCTTGGAGTAAGAGTGTGGTGGACGCCTGAAGTGCAGGTTGCTGTTCAGATATATAAAGTACCTGCGCATGTTGCATAGCGCTTGCTTAATCTCGAGTGTGGCTGGGTAAATCGTGGGCGGACATTGAGAATCGCCCCACTTATTCAGGCGTACAGCCCCATCAAAGGTTTAGCGCGAACGCATGTCAGCTTTCTTCGATGAATCTCGTCACACACGGTTTCAAGAAGCGGGAAAGCCAAAGGGTCAAATTGCCTGTTCAGGCTTCATGCTGCGTGGTCGCTCTCCAAGACTATGGAGCGTATGATGTGCACCTCGAGCTTCGAAACCTTCCGGGCTTGAGTTGATCCGGTGTGGCCTTCAATGTGATCTGTAGCAAGCTGGTTGAAGGTGTCGCAGGGCTGTCTTGTATGAACGGTCTCGAAAAGTGCATCGTGCTTGCGCATCATTGTGAAGATGCGCCTTTATCTAAGTCCCTTATTCCTTCGGTCCTCATGGTTTTCAGCGAATACCATTTTCCCACCTGCCAACTCCGCTGTCCTTCCGTCTCCCTTCATTCCCTTGCCCAGGTGTAAACAGCTCCGCACTCAACACCAGAACCGCAGGTACCACTGCAAGTGCATCGATCGTTCCACTGCGATTTCGTTTGCTTTGGTGGTTAAGGTTCATCATCGCAGCAACCTCCTTGTTCTTTACCTCCTTCTTGATCCTCGGCCACTCTTCGCTTGTTCTCCCTGAAGACGAGATAGACGGACTTCTGCGGTGAAATGGTGAGAGCGACGAAAGCGAGACCGCACGCGACCGCGACTTGGGTGGTGGTGATAGAGATTGTGGAGCTTGCTTTGGTGGCGCAGGTACAGCGGGAAGTGGTATGTTGATTTCCGTATATAGAGGGTTTCCTTCTTCGTCTGCTTTCGGCGATGCAAGAGGTACGACGAATAGTGATGGCTCAGGTGCGGCGTTTGGTGTTGCGACGGCCGAAGTTGAGGAATCAAAGTCGCAGCATGGGTCGACATGGAAGGTAACCTCACAACACATGTTTCCGGTATCCATGGTTTCAGAAGAAAGGCTTATGGTTTGAGTGATGTCGATAACGATTGATCAGAGTCGATGAAGCTGCTATTATGCTTGTCGCGCGGCTGCCCGAATCACAACACAGCCACGTTAGGCCCCCTCTTATATGATTTGCAGCGCGAAGAGGGAACCACGGCGCCAAAAAACCTCAACCTAAACCGCAGAGACTGATGTCAGGACCAAAATTTTGTTCAAAGTCTTCAATGATCGCTGTTGTGTCCGGCAAGATCCTCGTTCTTCGTATACGTATTCGGGTGTCGGCCGGGGGTGAAGGTTCAAAGCAGAGTGTAATGTGACAACATTATCTTAGCGTAGGAGGACATAGCGCCTTCATATACCATTAAATCCTTATCTGTCCAGCTGGGCATCATCTCGAAACAGCCACCGGCGTTCAGTCAGCCCCAGCTGCCATAAGCTGAAGTCGCAATCTCGGTTGCCATGCAACCGAATCTGATGATTAGTTCAGTGGGGCGCAGCAGAGGCTGCCATGCGATAACATGAGGCCGAAAGAGACAGACTTGTCCCTGAGTATTCGCCCGAGCGCAAGGCTTATTGCGATATCTTGATGCGCATTTGAAAAGGAGGTGGAGAGGCGTCTTGAGAAGATTAGAGATGGTTTGTGGTTTTGAGGTACAGCAAGTGGGGCTGTGAGGTACGTTGGCCTCGGCTTCAGCCAGCCAGGCTCCAACACCGAAACACTACAGATTCACATTGCTGATGCAATGCGAAGTAAAGGCGAAAGAGGTGCTGATGCTTTAGCTGTATATTGATCTAGGCTATCGCTGCCAAGTAGCCATGTTCAATTTCTAGAGATTTGGGAGGCAGCTGAAGCAAACCTGCTAAAAGTTAGTGAGCTTACGAATTATCAAAAGCCTATGATACAAAGAATTTCATTCGTATCAGAGAATCGCGAATTTTCTGCCGAGCACCTCCAGGCTTCGTTGTGTGATCTTCTCTAAGGGCGCAGAACATGGTCCACTACTCGTAGGTGGTAACCTACAACCAAGTCGTTCAGCCTCATACAGGATTTGGTGCAGTGCTTCCCCATTCATCATAGAACGAATATAACTTTCTCCATCAGGCTGGTAGGTCAAGGGCTTGCCAATGACAGGGCGCAGGATGTAGAGTACCGGCCCGCCGAGTAAGACTGCCACAACGTCTTCCTTTTGGAGTACGAGTCGGCGTTGACGGATGATCTTGGGAATGCGCCCTGACCGTGGGCATCTGAACCTTTCCCCTGCAGATTCTCTTCCATTTCCGCCAAGGAAGTCCATATGATTACCCTCGGGCAACATTGTGTTCAAGTGACGCAATTCTTCGCCTTCTTGGTCGCTGCCATGACTACACACAGTATCCAACGGCTGGGCACTGGTCGTGTCCAGAATTTCCTCATGGGCTAGCTGTTGCGACCCTGCTTTGTAACTCGGTGTAGAAGACTGTTGGACAGTTAAAACGTATGTTGAACGGAGGATCATGCGGCTCAACCGACCAAGAGCGTAATAACCCTTGATGGATCTAACGAGCACACCAGACAGTGTTAATTATCCCAACTCTGTATTAATGGGGTGCATAGCATGACGGCCTCCTGCGTTGAACGGCTCATAAAAGGTGCACCCAAGGAAAAGGCGCGAGTCTGCCTTCGATACGCTCCAGTCCGGTACCCAAAAAGGAACTTGTACTCGCCGAGTGTATTCGAGCCCTGCAGCCGAGAGCAGCTTATGTGAAGAAGTTTCGGTCAAGATCAATGCTACAAGATCGGAGTATACTTCTCTCGTGGTGTGCATGGGGTGAGTCGTCGGCCATCAATCCAAGGAGCCCATAGATCTTGTCACGGGGATCAGACAATTCTGCATCGCGGATGTTCGTGAGTACCTCCAGGAAACCCTCAAGTTCTGTACATGGCGTATACCTGGGCGCATAGCTCCGGATTCCCGGATCAGGAACCTGCTTTTTCCCTCTTTCCCGAAATGGCCATCGGGGAAAGCAGTCCCAGCTTACTGCCCCAGAGTCATATATGACAACAGCAGAGCGAACCCCCGTTACTTCCTGTATCATCCAGGTCCCTGTAAAAATGGCCGTTCCAAAAGACACCTGACAAGCTCTAGATCTTGAGAGGATGGTCTCTCATCAACATGTGCAATGAAATCCATTGCTGTGTCAGATCCATTCTCGCGCTCGCCTATGTATATGAGGACCTTTTCAGCAGACCCATAGATCAACTTCATCAGAGGGACTTGGTGACTTCTCTCTTCACTGTTTTGCTAATCAATGCACAGTGCGTCTATCCACAACGTTCTGAACGTAAGTCAGTTGGTAATCTTGAGTGTACCACATGAACATACTCACCTCGGTCGGTCGATATAGCGCAGACGTTGTAGAGCTGAAACCGGGTTGATACCAATCTTTATCACTTTGCTGTACTGAAGACCTCTATCATCGGTCGTAGCAGTGAGAGGCGTGATGCGTAGCTGATGATCGGCGGCGAGATCGCCCCATGTATAGGATAGCGCTTCATAGAACGGCGTGTCTGCACGACCTCCAGCTTTTGGTGGAATGAGAGGCACACAAAAGACATTTGCGACGAGTGGTGTGTCGCTGATACCAGGATGAAGCGGGATAAGCCTGATCTCTTGCTCAACATGAGTCAAGCATTCGTGATGGTACTCCATTCGAGAGAAGGAAATGTCAGTCGACACTCCAGGTTCCGCACTCGTACCTTAAAAATTTGAATTAAAGCCAGGCTGAGATTAGATGCCAGCAATATGCGAAGAGATTGAGGAAGCAGTTGGTTGATTGATAGATCTATCAAAGTGAGTGAATATATGACCTCCTGTTACATAAGCAGTTCTGAGACGTAGAGTGCCTGAGCATTCTAGATAGCTGGCATTAATGTCAATCCAGGCGAGCCGGGACGCCCGATGTAACGGGACGGGTGTGCCTTCGGAGGTTCGCAATCTTTCGCTCGCAACTATGCAGATCTGTGGTTAATAAAATAATATTCTACAGCCTCTTCTCTGTTAGTGCACCAGCCTCCGGCGCAGGTGTTGGTCATGTTGGCCTTGCTGTCGATCTTTTCGTCAGCGCCGTCCATCCACCCTTCGTCAACACCCCCTATCTGTTCACAGCCAAGAGGGTCTCTGTGAGAATCGGAGGGTCTGCGTGAAAGTACGAAGATGGGAGAACATGGTTACAAGCTCTGCAAGCTGCTTGGAGATGCAAAGTGATGAGTCCGGCAGTTTCGCCGGTCAAATGTGAAAATCGTGGAAGACGTTACAGCGTGTCGAGATGCGCTAAAGCGCTTAGCTTGCGGACAGCGTGCAGTAGCGTGCTCAGATGTCACCTAAGTTATCGTGAGAGATAACAGGCTATGCCCATCGCAGAACGTGCAGTTGCTGACTGACTCAGAGCCTCGCTTACCTCGCGATGTGTAAACCCCGGTCGTGCTGTGTGAACTGGCGCCTGCACTTTACCGCCGCCGAACCCTGCACGTGGAACTGGCGAGCGTGCACCGCCGACTGCACAGCCTCAGCCTCCAGCGAGCGCTGGCTTATAGCCTGCTCGATGCAGGACGGATCGATGCAAGGCATTTGCGCTGCGCGAGAGCCATCACTCATGCTCTGCGCCTGTCGACCCTCTTTGATCCTCCATTCACATCGCGTTTGATTGACCTGGACCAACGTTCATCGCTCGGAAAGAGCATGTCCGCGCCCCGATGCGTCTTCTGAAGCGCTCGCCAAGCGGTGGCTTCGGTCTGGTATCTCTCAGCTGCGGCGACCCCCCTCCGTACGCAATACTCTCGCATACATGGAAGGAAGGCCAGGAAGTCACGTACAACGAGCTGGTAGCTGGCACAGGCAAGGACAAGACTGGCTACGCCAAGATCCGCTTCTGCAGCAAGCGAGCTGCAGAGGACGGCCTTGAGTACTGCTGGGTTGACACCTGCTGCATCGACAAGTCTACCAGCGATGAGCTCAGCACGGCGATCAACTCCATGTTCCGCTGGTACCAGCGCGCGTCCAAGTGCTATGTATACCTGTCCGACGTCTCAGTGCCGGACGAGATCGCCGACGCTGAGGCCTTTCCGATAACCTGGCAAGAAGCCTTTCGACGCAGTCGATGGTTCACGCGAGGCTGGACGTTGCAGGAGCTCCTGGCGCCATCCAGCGTCGAGTTCTTCTGTAAGCAGGGCAAGCGGCTGGGCAGCAAGGTATCGCTGGAGCAAGAAATCCACGAGATCACCAAGATACCTTTCGCGGCTCTAAGAGGACAAAGTCTTGCCGAGTTCAGTATCGAGGATCGAATGAGCTGGGCGGCCAGACGCACAACGGCGCTGAAGGAGGACAAAGTGTACTGTTTGTTGGGCATCTTTGGCGTGTTCCTGTCACTCATCTACGGAGAAGGCGAAGCATACGCCACGCTGCGGCTGAAGGAGGAAATACAGAAGCGGCAAGAGGGCCGCGGTACTGGCAGCTCGCGCAATTTGTCTGGTATATTTTCACTTGGCAAAGCAGTACACTGTGCAAGCTGTATACATCTAACAGAATCCAGTACTCTCGTCGCTACCTTTCCCCCGAAACGAACTCTTCGTTGGACGAACAGACGAGCTCCGGTCTCTCGAACAGTACCTCCTTGTCCCTAACACGCACCGGCGGAGGACAATATACGGGCTGGGAGGGTGCGGAAAGTCAGCGCTTGCCATCGAGTTTGCATATCGTGCGCTGGCAACGCGCGCTAGACTGTTGTTCTGGGTGCCTGCGATCAGTCAAGAGAGCTTCGAGCTTGCATATCGGGAGATCGGGGTCCGCCTCCGCATCCCAGGTATTGCTGATGACAATGCGGATGTGAAGAAGCTTGTTCAGGAGACGCTAAGCTCAGAAGGTGCAGACGATTGGCTGATGATCGTCGACAATGTTGATGACCATGAGGTACTGCTCAGCAAGACGAACAGCGGTTCGAAGCCGACTCGACTCAGCGACTACCTCCCACGCAGCGATAGAGGCGCGATACTTTTCACGACTCGGAGCAGGAAGGTGGCTGGGGCTTTGACGCCAAGTAGCGTCTTGAGGCTGGATGACATGAGCAAGGGCGAAGCTAGGCAGCTGCTGACACAACAGACAACGGAGCAGGCTTTGTGTGGTGATGAGACCGCTGTTGACGAGCTGCTGGAGACGCTCACATGCCTGCCGCTTGCTATTGTGCAGGCTGCCGCTTTTATGAACACTAACGACGTGTCCGTATCTGGCTACCTAGCCTTGTTTCGAGATGCTGATGCGCAGGCGGAACTCTTCAACGAGTGCTTTGCAGATCCAAGCAGATATGCTGAGTTGGACAGCACAATCGCCAAGACGTGGCATATCTCCTTTGATCAGGTACGGAAGCAAGATCCTCTTGCTGCAGAGTACCTCTCGTTCATGTCGTGCATCGACCGCGTCAATATTCCACAGTTGCTACTGCCTCCCGGGGCCTCCATGGTACAGCAGACGAAAGCGCTGGGAACACTGACTGGCTACGCGTTCATTACAGAGCGCCTGCAAACGACACAAGAGTCAGACAAAGACAGATTTTTCGATATGCATCGACTGGTGCACATGACATCTGCCTGCTGGCTAGACGCACACGGTGAGCGTGCAGTGTGGGTGGATGCAGCGGTAGCGCGGCTCGAGGAGCTAGTGCCGTATGGGGGCCACGAGTTCAAGGTGTGGACGGCGTATCTGCCGCACGCAATCCACGTGGCTGGAATGCACGGTATAGTAGACGAAGCGGCTAGCGCTGGGCTTTTAGATCGCGTAGGGCGGTGTCAAGCGAGCTTTGGACAGTACTCGGCAGCAGAGACAACACACCGACAAGCGTTATCGGTGTGGGCTAAAGTGTTTGGGCCTGAGCACCCACGCACGCTGACGAGCCTGAACGAAGTAGCAGTAGCACTCAGCGGTCAGGGAGAGTACGCTGAGGCAGAGAAGATGCATCGCGAGAAGCTCGAGCTAAGCAAGGAGGTGTTGGGAAAGAGGCATCCGGACACGCTGGCAAGCATGCACAACATAGCAGCAGCACTCAACCAGCAGGGAGAGTATGTCAAGGCAGAGAAGATGCTTCGCGAGACACTCGAGCTGAGAGAGGAGGTGTCCGGAGAAGAGCATCCAGACACGCTGGTGAGCATGAACAACGTAGCAACAGCACTCAGCGGTCAGGGACAGTACATCAAGGCAGAGAAGATGCATCGCAAGACGCTTGAGCTGAGAGAGGAGGTGTTGGGAGAGAAGCATCCAGACACGCTGATGAGCATGAACAACGTAGCAACAGCACTCAGCGGTCAGGGACAGTATATTAAGGCAGAGAAGATGCTTCGCAAGACGCTCGAGCTAAGAGAGGAGGTGCTGGGAGAGAAGCACCCAAGCACCCTGGTGAGCATGAACAACCTAGCGGTAGCACTTAACGAGCAGGGAGACTATGCTGAGGCAGAGAAGATGCATCGCGAGACATTCAAGCTGAGAAAGGGGGTGTTGGGAGAGAAGCATCCAGACACGCTGGTGAGCATGAACAACGTAGCAACAGCACTCAGCGGTCAGGGACAGTATATTAAGGCAGAGAAGATGCTTCGCAAGACGCTCGAGCTAAGGGAGGAGGTGCTGGGAGAGAAGCACCCAAGCACCCTGGCGGGCATGAACAACCTAGCAGAAGCACTTAGCAGTCAGGGAAAGTACGTGGAGGCAGAGAAGATGCATCGCAAGACGTTCGAGCTGAGCAAGGAGGTGTTGGGAGAGAAGCACCCAAGCACGCTGGCGAGTATGAACAATCTTGCTTGCCTTCTTGTAAAGCTGCTTCGCTACGATGACTCCGGCAATCTGTACGAGCAAGCATGCGCTGCATACGTCACTGTTCTCGGGAAGAACCACCCGACGACCCGCACCTGTCACAAAAACTATCGCCAGATGCTTGCGTTGCAAGAGCAGGACCGCATAC
This sequence comes from Macroventuria anomochaeta, assembly GCF_010093625.1. NCBI lineage: Eukaryota > Fungi > Ascomycota > Dothideomycetes > Pleosporales > Didymellaceae > Macroventuria > Macroventuria anomochaeta. The sequence continues at coordinate 165,383 of NW_022985410.1, read as the reverse complement.
CGTTTACTCCTGGCAGGCCGGAAAGTAGTGCAGGCATGCGCACCAGTAAAAGATCAAGGATCATACGTGGGCTAGCGAAGGTGGGTATCCGCACATCGAAACTCCACATAGATTAGCGGAACTTGAAGTGTGATTGTATATACCTCACTCATCTGTCTAAGATCGACTTTTTGGCTGTGTTGATTCATTGCTAGGATCTATCTGAGCTGACTAGTATGTCTTATAAAGGGACAATATAAATGAGTAACCTCCGTCCCCACGTGCCGGGACGCCCGGTGTAACGGGACAATATTTCTTCGGGACGGTCGGATCGCCTGCAACATCCTCGTATATAGCCAAGTGCGAAGCGTATCCATTCCGTATCTCTCGTTCTCCCAGCATATCAGCCTCCGACGCCGAAAAGCGCATTGTTGACTATGCTGTCGCTCGTTCTGTCAGTGCCGTCCATCGACTCTCCTCTGATGCACCCCTGTTCGTTCGCGGCAGTACACACTTGTAGAGAGCTCGGTAGGCTAGAAAGGAAGCCAAGATGGCAAAGATCAAGACTGCAGACTCAAAGGATCGACTTAAGGAGTGTGCATCCCGGCAGTTTCTCCACGCGGACGGGCAAGATCATCGAAACGAGTCTGACCGGACATGCGCTGCTAGTAGTAGCTCTTGGCATGCAGCAGCTTGCAGTAGCGTGCTGAGAAGTTGCTGTAAGATAACGTAATGAATTTGACGCTATGCCTCAGTAGGACGATTGCTGAGAACAGCTGTGGTGCAAGCTGGCGGCTCTCTAAGAGTAGTCAACACCACGTGACTGATGTGTGGTATCCATAGATGCCCGCAGTCTGGTTATCCGATCTCTACTGCAGGCTTTCCATGCTGCACACAGCACCGAAAACAGCGCGAGCATTAAACACAGGTCCAATAGTCGGGATCAGTCGTCGCCCAAAGAGCGTTGCAAGCTATGCCAGAACATGCGACTTGCGTGTCCCCTGTGTATACTTAAGTCATGGCCACTGAAGAGCGAAGTACAGGAAGAGACGATCACCTCTTGCCTAAATTTGCTGAGAACACATGCGGGGCCCCTAGGTCAACACTGCAGATCCACACTCTGCCAGACGCCACACCCATACCGACTGTATTCCCGTAAAACGCACCGCATGACGGTCGATACTCTGAAGGTGTCCACAGTATTTTTCTGCCCTCATGCTTGATCCATATACGATCAGAGCTAACGCCTACACCTAGAATGAGAGGGTGCTCAGATTCTGTCTGAGGGGGTTCTGTCGGAGGGGTTTCTGCGGGAGTGAGTTCGCTAGAAGCTCCGGAGCTGTGTATAGCAATGGTTCCTCTATCAGTTTGAAGAAGAGTGTCGTTGGAGTTGAAGGATAGGTTGGACCGGATCGTACCGACGTTGAGTGTCTGCAGGCATGCGCCGCTGCTCGCATCCCACACCTTGACGGTCTTGTCGTGCGACGCTGACGCCAGCTTGCTCGAGTCGTGCGAGAAGGCTACAGAGTTGACCCTACTGCCATGGCCCTTGAGCGTCTGTAGACACGCGCCGCTGCTCGCATCCCACATCTTGACAGTCTTGTCGTCTGACGCTGACGCCAGCTTGCTTGAGTCGTGCGAGAAGGCTACAGACCCGACATAATCGCTATGGCCCTTGAGCGTCTGCAGACACGCTCCGCTGCTCGCATCCCACACCTTGACCGTGTTGTCGTCTGACACTGACGCTAGCTTGCTCGAGTCGTGCGAGAATGCGACTAACGTGACATCGCCGCCATGGCCCTTGAGCGTCTGTAGACACGCGCCGCTGCTCGCATCCCATATCTTGACAGTCTTGTCGTCTGACGCTGACGCCAGCTTGCTTGAGTCGTGCGAGAAGGTTACAGAGTCAACCCTACTGCCATGGCCCTTGAGCGTCTG
>NW_022985410.1:57304-162567 GCF_010093625.1 Macroventuria anomochaeta | reverse complement strand
GCTAGCTTGCTTGAGTCGTGCGAGAAGGCTACAGACTCGACATAATCGCTATGGCCCTTGAGCGTCTGCAGACACGCTCCGCTGCTCGCATCCCAAATCTTGACGGTCTTGTCGTGTGACGCTGACGCCAGCTTGCTCGAGTTGTGCGAGAAGGCTACAGATTTGCACCAATTGCTATGGCCCTCGAGCGTCTGCAGACAAGCACTCCAGCCAGCGCTTGTCCTTGGCCTGATGGCGATTTCGTTCGGCTCTTCGTGCTTGAACAACTGTCTGATCACGCTCCCCGTCGGACTAAACAACAGCGCCGATGCATATGTTTGCAGAGGATAGTTCTCGATTACTCCTTTGTGATACATGATGAACCGGCTGGCATCTTGAACAAGCTTAGCAAGCTCATTATCGTCATTTAGATCCTGAGAGAGTCAACATATGCATAATTACACAGTACAGGCATATTGTTTGTGCATGCTATACCTTGACCAGAGAGCATAGTTTTGCCATTAAAACTACACCGTTTCCCATGCTTCTGCACAGACTGAGCCCTTCTAGCCAGTACAGATATTTCTGCTTTATAAACTCATTAACGGCGCCTGTGACTTCCAAGTCACCACTATCGTCTGCCCAGGACTCAAGCTTCGAGTTGTACAGATGATCAATCCAGTAGACGCACAAGTAGCGTGAGGCTGCAAGCGGGTCTGGCTTCGGCGGTTGAACGTCTTCGATAGCGGTTCCTAACGCTTCCAGGCCATACATGTCCCTTTGCAACGTTCTTGACAGAAGGGCAAGCGACCTCGAGAAGATCACGTGATGCGTAGATTTAACTCCCTGCGGAAAAATTTCGTTATACGCTTTCGCAAAGAGAAAGTCTTGCGCGGACTGGTGCACAAAGTAGACGATGTCTCCTCGCAGACAGAGGAACGATCCACAAAGGCCGATGATCTCCCGCACCTCTGCTTCGTCGGCTATGTCTTCGAGCGGCTCAGCAAGGGCCACTAGCTCCTCCAGCGTGACTGGTCGATACACGAGCGCGGCTAAAGCCAGCAACTGCTTGCAAAGTTCAGCATCATCTGACACGCTGATCTGCTGCATCATCCGCTCGTACAGCGCATTCAGGCCTGGCGGGAAGGTGTCCAGCTTCTTTAGAACGTTCCGTCTTGCCGTCGTTTGAAGGTCCTGACACACTAAAGCTACCCAGAGGAAAGTGCCGTCTGCATTGGCAGTCAGTCGCTTCAACACCGCGTCTTGCGTCTGCTGGTCGTACTTCCTCTGGTGTGCCAGTTGGAACACCTTGTGCTGGATGAAGACGCTGACGGCAGCCGATACAGACTCCGCGTTCAGCTCAAGGCTCAGTCTGACCATGTTGCCAGCTTGCTCCAGCTGTACTTCAATCTCAGGCCAGTTGCGGCTAGACACAATCCACTTGACACGGGAAGACGCAGAAGTCTGCTTCGCGATGAAGTGAAGCAGTTTCGGCAGATCAGTGACACACTCGTCTAGTGCATCAATGATCAAGTATGTAGCTCTTAGCTGTGGGTCACGTATCACGTCCGCGAAGATCTCTGTCAACGCTACCCAGGCATTCGCATCCTCAAACAAGGCCTTGCCTGCGTGATCGTGCTTCTTGCGGACATGCGATACAAGGGCCGGTTGCTGGCTCACGAGCATGTACAACAGCCCTCGGAGCACAGCTGCAGCATTGTTGATGCGCGAGTCGGTCGCTTGGCAGAAGAAGTATGCCAGAAGGGCCGTCTTGGGCAGTGAGCGATGCAGCTCATCTATGATGCCGCAGAGCAGCATCGTCTTTCCCTTGCCAGGGTCGCCTTTAACCCATAGCAGTCGGCTGCGCGGGTCCCGCTGCCACTGCCGGAAAGTGGTGTCGTCGAGCACCCAACGGTAGGAGCCAGCTAGGAGTCCGCCTTTGGTCTCCTCGATGCGCTTCTTGTCGTCACGCGGGTCAGTGTGGCGCGCATCTTGAACGCATCTTTCTAGCTTGTTGATCTCATCCATCAGACGTTTGAACGCTCTCGCCGCCCCCTCGCCATATATCGGCGCTAGCTCGACATCGAAAATGCCCAGCAGCGAATACGCTCTGTCCTCCTCACGTTTAGTCTCCCGGGCTTCTTTCCAGCGCAATCGTTCGTTGACCAGGAAGTTAGATAGAGGCGCCCCTTCCAGCGCAAGCGTCTGAATACCCGTGATCTCGTGAACCATTTGTGCAAGTGATATCTTGTCACCAAGCTTCGTCCATTCTTGCGAGAAGAACTCGACGGAGCCAGGTGCGAGAAGCTCTTGGAGCGTCCAACCGCGCGTAAACCATTTGCTCTGCCGGAACTGTGAGTCCCATTGCGACAGTTCCGCTTCTTTGTTGGCTCCATGACACAAGGACGCCGACACGTCTGACAGGTAGACATAGCAGCGTGCTGCGTTATGGTACCAGCGAAACATGGACTGTATGGCTAGCGAGTGCTCAGCCTTGTTTGCCTTGTCGATGCAGCAGGTGTCAATCCAAAAATGATGTAAGCCGTCGCGCTTTGCCTGCTCTCCGCAGAGCTCAATCTTCTTGTAGCCAGGCTTGTCCTTGCCAGCATTCTTTGCTAGGTCTTCGAAGGTGACCTCCTCCGCCTCCGCTCCCCATGTATGAGACAGGATTGCGTAAGGAGGAATTGCGTCTTCGTCAACCACGTTAGCGGTGATACTGAGCTCTCCATCTTCTCGGTACTCTAAGAGCCGCATCGAGATGCGCAGATGTGTGGTAAGTGCATGCAATAGCGGCGAGGTTCGCAGAAACTTGAGGCTGCAGTCTAGGAGCGAGATAGTGCTGCCGACGTTTCCCTGTTACGTTCAAGGTCAGCATGTGAACACGAAGGCAAAAGGCTGTACATCACCTAGAGATCCTGTTGGGAAGGAGCAACTCGCTGTTGTGTTGCGAGGCGAAGCTGATGTTGTTTGCCATGTTCCTGTTGGGGTAAGGATGGTTGGAAGTGGCCTGAAACGGGGCAGGCGCGAGCAGGCGCAAGGCTGAACAGCAGCCAAACTGGTGGGTGCCTGAGCGGAGGAGAGCCGACCCGCCCCCTATCTGAGAAGTGGAGAAAGGGCACGTGGCTGTGAAGCCAGCCTGCGCCACAGTTCGTCGGGGCAGACGATTTGCTTTAGGTATAGCGATCGTTTCAGTACAATAACTTACGACAACATCTCAGCACGCTAATGCAGATCAGCTGACCCTAGCGCATCCCACCTGCCGAGTCGCTTTTTGCAATCTTCCCTCTTGATCGGCGAAACTGCCGGACGGCAGACTTCTTTAGTCAAAAGAGCTTCTAGGGCCCAGGGATACAATCTTCTTTTACTTTGTCTACTCTCAGACCCTCCGACCCGCACAAGGATTCCTCAGATCGCAAATAGACAGGGGGGTATTGACGAATGGTCGATTAACGGCGTTGATAAAACAATCGACAGCAAGGCCAACATTGCGAAAATCTGCGCCGGAAGCTAATAAACTGGTAGAGAGTTGGCCTAAGAACTTTACATGTCCATCGCAGGTCTGTAAATGTGCGTGCAAGCGATGGTGAAGGTCCGGAGTGCGAACCTGTCCCGGGACACCGTGCGTCCCGGCTCGCCTGAATTGCTACACGTGAGACATCTTTCCTGAAGCAGTTTGCTTGACGCTCCTAAGAGGCATTGAGGTAGTCAAGAATTAGTTCTAATGTCTCCCGCAACAAATCAGGAACATAGTGTGAGTACCCTCTCTTCCCTGAGGTGCTTCAGGCCAGGACCTATATTGAGGACGGGCGTCCAACTAGAAAGTAAGCTGTTACCAAACCAACGGAAAGAACGAAACGTGAGGATAGCCACTTTGTCGTGTTAACATATTCTCGGCACATGGATTGCGCCTGATACCTGAACGCCGTGCAAATATGTTTATGCCAACGCGAAATTCATGCAGACCACCCCGTAACGCTAGACTCTGCCCATGGATTTCGTTTCTGCCTCGTGCTCCCCGACCCCTACCTCCTTGACCTAACGTTGTACGGGCTCTCCTGAGCCGCCTTGAACGAATCGAAAGCAAACAAACTCACAAGATACAGCGCCAAGAACCGTATCGCCATATCCGCGAACCCGCCGTTTCCTGTCATTAGCCTCTGCAGCCCCGCAAAGGCCCCTTCGCCCACGGTCTGGCTAGGCTGGCTTGAGCTTCCTAATGTCCTGCCCTTCGATGCGAATGCTGCAGAACCTGCACCACCGGCTCCTGTGTCGTTTGCGGCTTTGCGTACAGCGGCTGTGAGGGCGGAGGGGTTGGCGCCGCGGATCGTTTCGATAACGGACTTCGATTTGATTACGAGGAATGTTGGCATACTGCGCTCTTGTTAGACCCAGTCCTCAAATCGTAACGATCCCTCTTTTCTATTCCCTCTCCTCTTGTAGAAATGGGTATACGTACGCAGAGACCCCATACTTCCTCGCAACTTCCTGCTGTGCATCTACATCGACCTTCACGAACTGCAGTTTCCCAGGCCTTGTCTCCTTCTCGGCTAATGTCTGAAACACGGGAGCAATCGCTTTACAAGGTCCGCACCAATCCGCGTAGAAATCGACGATTGTGTAGGTTGAGGAGTTGAGGAGCGTTTCGAAGTGGGAGGCGCTGGTTACAGGGATGATTTTGCCCGGCATTTTGGCGGTTGAGGTGTGTTTGTTTGCGAGGTGATAATACGAGCCACTGTGTGTGTAGTCGATATCGAACTGTTTGCGCTGTGGTGGTGTAGCTTTTGGCGATGACGGTGAAGGTGGGATGCGGAGGACAGCTTGTAAGGATGTTGCGATGAAGGGCAAAGTGGTACGTGCATACAGGAAAATCGCCGATTGGTTACCAGCCAACGGTTGCTACGGTACAGATTTACTATCCTCCCAAAGCCTGGGAGAACCATATCTCACCTTGAATTCGCAAGGGACTCTTGTTGCTATCGTCAATGTGCTACAGGGACAAGTGTACAAGAGCGCAACGAGTTTCTTTGACTGGTATGCTTATACGCTTCCACCTGCCACCTTGAGTTAATACCTGAAAGTGAACAGTTGTTTGAGCATAGGATAGAAAACCGAAACAAGACTTGGTACTCTTTGAGGTGATTGCTGGTGAGAACGGACTTAGTGATGAAGAGCTGATGAGGAAACACTATCTTCGTCAGCTAGCAAAAGAAGGCACACAGAAGGAAGGTTCAGCATCATGCAAGGGAGTTTCGCGGAAAGCAGCCAAGTGGTTTCTCCACTTAGGTCTGGTGAAAATCAGCTTTCGCATGTTCTGAAGATGGTGCGTTACGACCAGCGAGGTTATGTTCGCAAGGCACAAGCAGAGACTATGTCTAATTGGCTGAGAGCTTGCGGTAAGAGTCTGGCCGCATTGGGTATACTGTTTGCTCGGCTACTGCAACACCGTCGCCTAACATGATGTCCTAGAAGAGGAAAGCCTTGCACTCTACAACTGTTCGCCGCTTGCTACTGCCTCGGGTAAAGATTGCACTGACCCATCCCCAACTAGATTGGAGATGGAAGGTGCTACGCTGTGACAAGCTTATCGTTGTGCCACGAGCGAAAACACCGCAGCGCGCCGAAGTGTGTGATCGCCATGTCGCTCGATTACTGCATCGATGCATATTCTAAAGCTGCTTGACGAAGAATCCAAAAGAGTTTTTTTTACATCGCACAACACTGAACTGCAATTCACCATTATAGTGGGTAGCCCCAAAAGATGAGCCCTGCACTGCTTCAAATCTAGAAGGTAACATAGGACGTCGACGTTTAAAGGTCTCTGCCATGATCCAAAGCAAAATGCCACTTCGACCCCATTTAGATACAGTGCAAGTCAGGCTAACTTATCGGACCATGCACAGGCTTGGCAGAACCACACTCCATGTACAATGTATGGCTTAACCCAGCCAGCCCGAGCTTCAGAAGCCGGAGTGAGGATACTGCAACCATGTGCCGTGGCGTTTATAACGGTCCAACAGAGTGTCACCGCTCAAGCTTCACAAAGACCTTGACCATCAAGATTCGTCCAGGGAAGGAACATACTGAGGCTGCGAGTCGTTGACGAATGAGCAATTTACTGCAAGTCAAATACTGACTAAGAAGCCTTTGTACATGCAATAGTGGGGAGGTCTGCATCCACAGTCTCACAAGGCTGATTCTCCAATGTCGCTGCCTAAGCGAGCGCCTGCGATGCACCCTTATTGGTCAAGCGAAGACGACGATAATTGTAACGGCATTCTAGACACGGGCCTCCCCGTCTCTGAAATCTGAAGCTGTGGTCGATTGAAAGAGGAAAGGGTAAAAGTAATGACAGGGGGCAGCATTGGTGGCATAGACAGCCCTAAAACGCCCAGATCTTGGTTCCACGCTTGCACAGGCGGCACATTGGCGGGCCCTCGGAACAGCAAGCTCGACGCTAATCAAAACTATCTATAGACCCCTTTGACATCACAGAAATCCCAACATCGCAACAAATGTCTCCACCCCTGAGATTGAGCGCCCGAGGAGTGGAAGCGATTAGCATGCGCGTAGGCTGTCACTGACTCAACAGAGACGGAGTTCAGCGGGATCCAAGCTTAATCACAAGTCTGAGCCACGTCTTGGAACGTGGCCCATTGGTAGGCTTCGTCCGGCCTGAAATGTGACACGACATTGACAAACTAAGTACGAAACTATGGAGTAGTGAAGCCTGCGATTTTTCTTCTTTGTTCTTAGCACGGCCGCCTTATGTCACGCAGACCAGAGACCAGGTTTGATATGGACGATTGCTCGATCATAGAAGCACGCTACCCGCTCATTCTTGTCCCAACATACTATTTTCGAGCTGTTAATTCGTCGTACGCTTAGTCTACCCGTAAGCTCCATGCTGACGACGCCCCTCGAACTTAACAGCCTTTGCTGACGTCCTTTGAATGCCTTCCTTACCTTCTTTTCGTTTGCTCATTCTCACTTTCTTTAACAAAATGCCTGGCCCTGTGTTTTCCACACATCGCATCGCGGCCCTTGGTGTCTTTCTCTTCTTCATTTCTGTCTCTATCTATTCGGCAGCGAGTATACACCATGGCAACAACCCGGTGCAGCAGATCAAGGACACAGCTAGCAGCGCTGCGAACATGTTCAAGCACGAAAAGCCCAGAATAAGCGACTCCTTTCTCAACCTTTATGAATCGATACGAACAAATGTCTCTGCACCAATATACAAAGATCCTTCTGGACAAGAGTACAAGATCAACCAGCATGGACCGTGGTGGAAAACGCCGCTGAGGAATGAGATCCTCATCGTCGATATCGACACCCGAGTACCCGACGGCGACAACGAGCTATGGAACAACAGACGCATGGACTGGCAAAACATGAATGCCGAAAAGGACGGCGGTATGGTCTCCGCCTCGTTCATGAACCACTTTCTCTACTGTAAGCACCCCAAGCATCCCCAAACACTCTTGTCCAGAACTAACTTCCATAGCCCAAATCCACGGCTACGACTACCGCTTCTTCAACGCGCACGAAATGGAATCCGCCGGATACCACAACACTTGGGTAAAACCGCACGTCCTTTCTGAGCTCCTCGAATCCTACCGCTTCGTCGTCTTCATCGACGCCGACGCAACGATCCAACACCTCGAGCTGCCGATCGAATGGCTATTCAACCGCTGGGGCATCACGCCCTCAACCTCAGTCGCGATGCCGCTCGACACGCGGCAGATTCTCAACGGCGACGAGAACGCGTCCAATGACAGCAAGGGCAAACTCGCGCTGAATACTGGTGTGGTTATTGCGCAGGCGCTGCCGTATACATTTGAGATGATGACGGCGTGGAAGGAGTGTCCGAATGAGAAACAATACCCTGGGTGTGGGAACTGGAAGCAGAATTGGAGTCACGAGCAAAAAGCGTTTTCGGAGTACATTCGCTGGGATTACAACCCGAGCGGGAATGAGATCGTCGAAATTCCATGCGATGATGCAATGGGATACCCTGGCATCAACAAGCATGCCCACATTTTGAGCAAGTGCGCGGGTCTGTTCCTCAGACACCACACCATTGATAAGGCCATGACGAAGCAGAGTACCGAGGAGGCGATGCTGCAGGCTATGGCGGATCTGATGCATAAAATGCTGCAGCAAAACAAGGAGAAATTCTGGATCAAGGAAGGGGAGAGGAAAGAGAAGAAGACGGAGAGGATGGGTGGAAACGAGCCCGTTATTCCAGGGACATTGGAGCCTGCCACATAAAAGGCTGTGTTGTTCGGTGATTACATATTGTTCCTTTTGATAAGCATTTGAGCGGCGGCGTTTCTAGATTTGTTGATTGATTGATTGGTTTAACGTCCTATCTGAGTCTAAGACTATGGAAGACGACCTAGATTTGTTGAATTGTAATGACATTTCGATACTCCGTGGGTTGTCTACTTTTGCTTTTGTTATGTATGTGCTACCGTATTTCCTTCAATTCTTTTTTGGTTCGTGACATTGTAATCGTACATGCAATCGGTGGTTTCTCAGTAGATCATCATAACCATCCCCTCACTCTCATCCCAGCTCATAACCACCCACCCCTCCTTCTATCCTCCTCAATCTTCCTATCAATCGCTCGATCCAGCGCACTCTGAATTTCCTTACTCGGTGTGCGCAGCGCATTTAGATCCTCCTCCAATCCATCATTCCGACCCATCCCAGCCGTCCTCTGAATAACCGGAGTTCTAGCCGGGTGCGGTGTCCTCAGCTTTGCTGCGTGAGACGGAGCTGCGTGGGACAGAGGGGGCGCTATCTTCGGCTTGGTTGCGGGAGTGGCGGGTAACACCGTAAGGCGGGTTTTCGAGGGTGATTTGACGGGTGAGGAGAGACGCGTTGGGTTGCCGGGGGGCGTGTAGGATTGCGCAGTGCCTGAGTCTGCTTTTGTGTCTTTCGTATTCTTTGGCTCTGGCGTCACCACCTTTCTCTTGCCCATGCCCCTGACAGCAGGTTTGTTTGATGCTTTTGTGGACTTGGAGCGCACGGGTATCTTCTGCACGGCATTCTTGCGGTCCTCAGAATTCCATGAGGATATGTGGTCCGCGATCACTTCGGCACTTACTATCCTCTGTTTCTGCAGACCCGATGTAGCTGCAGGCGCAGGTGGTGCTGCGCGTTTGGGGTGGGCAGCGGCACGAAGAGCTGCGGACTTTGTCGTGCGGACCGTAGGCTGGGGTTTCTTCAACTCCTGCGTTGTGGTAGTGGCTTTGGGTCCTTGCGACGTTGACGCCGCTATGCCAGGACGTGAAGTCGTAGGTCCGGTTTGTGTACTCGAAGATGTGGCAGCGGCGCTACGCAGCTTCGCCCGCTCGCGTGGTGAGTCGATTTGTGCAGCAATGGTCTCTAGAACTTTGGCTGAACCTACGATCATGGATTTGGGTCTCGGTTTGCGTGCTGCGGTGTTGAGCGGTCTCCTCGGCCCAGCCTCTGTGCTGCTCACTTCATTTGACTTGGCTGGACCTACCATGGAGACAGGCCTCGCCGCTTTCCTCGCATTACTTTTGCTGTGGTCCCTGGCGGACGCACCCGGGCTTGCGGCTGCTACAGTGGGTGACATTGGTGTTGCATGGTTTGTGCCGTTCGTCTGGAAGCTGAAATCTTGCCCAAGTGATCGCTTCAGAGACTCTTGCACTTTGTACATGTCTTCCTGTATAGAAAAGCGGAGACGAGTAGGCGTGCCAAAGCTCTTCGATCTGTTCGGAAGACCTGGTCTGGAGGACGTTGAGGGAAACGCGAACGATGATGATGTCGCAGTGCTTGGGCGTGAGGAAACGACAGGTGATGCAACTGCGGTCGGATACTTGCGAAATTGGGCGAGAGGATCCTCTTTTCGCATCGCGTGCCCTTCCTTTGATGCCATCTGCGCAGTCGTCGTAGCTCCTACAACAGCTGAAGTACCCGACGCTGACCCGTTCTCCCTTTTCGCAGCACTTCTCAAATCCAACGCCGAGATCGGCAACCTCAACGTCTCTGTCTTCGACATTGCAGCGGGACTGCTTTTGCCATCGCCGTCGCCATCGACCTTCCCCTTGCGCACGACATGCGGACTCCTCAGGCCAAGTCTCTCTGACATCTTGCGCAGCGGCGTTGGCATAGACTCCAGACCGCCGGTCGTGGGCAGCATCTGAACTTTCGAGCTCTTGTTGCGAAGGCCGGCCATCAGATGGCCGATGTTCGATGGTGTGGAAGCGGCGGACGCCTTTTGTAGGTCGAGTGCAGGTGCAGTCTGTTGTTGGTCTGGTGGCATAACCGGATTCTGCATCGTCGATGGCGTCATTGTTGATGGAGGTGGTGCTGAAGGTTCGGCAGATCTGGACGAGTCCTGGGTGATGGCAGGCGCAACAGCGTGTTCGGTCGCAGCTTCTGTCGTAGTGCCGTTTTGTGCGCTTTCACTTCCGCTGTGTTCGCTTGGCTGTGGCTCACGCTTCAGCATGCTCTGCCACGAGCGATCTTTCGATGGACTGATCCTCACTGCAGTTCCCGTCTTCTCCACGTCCCCCTTCTCTTGATCGCCCCTGCCGAACTTCGTAGCCTTCTTCATCGGCGTCCCAAACAGATTCTTCCTCAGAATGTCCTTGACTCTCCCCCCGCCAGGGGTCTCGCCGCCCTTCACCTCACTCTTCTTCTCTTTCAGGGGACTCGGTGACTGTCCACCGAACGTCCTTCCATCTGGTGTCGCAGCCCTCCTAGGCGTAATCTTCTTCTTCGGTATCTCCATAGAAAAATAAAACCCATTCTGCCCAACCTCAAGCATCTGCTTCGACGTATGGCCTCTTTTTGGGCTCTTACTGGGCGTTCGTGGCGGTGTGGACAGTGTGCCAGGACTCATAGTGACCTCCTCCAAGAAGCGCTTGTGCAGTGGTGTACTCTTACTTTTGGGTGTTGCTGGACTGGTTGTTTCTTTCGTCAAATCGCGTTTGCGTGGCGGAGTAACAACAAAAGGGTCCTTATTCTCGTTCTCGATTTCGCTGGTACCGAATGTGGTTCTTGTCTCGGTAGACAGGGTCATCCTTGGCGGCTACGCGACGTGTCAGTGAAAGACACGGTCATGTGATTTTGCATCTCCAGTTGGTTTGAGATGATAAGTGGAGCGCTTGCGTGGGAACTGGATGGACTGGTGATGATCGGGCCCCAACCGGCGGGCGATGTGGAGATGGTACGGCTGTGCTAATTTCGTGTGGATTGAGGGATGATGTAGGAACTTACTTTTTGCTGCCGACTTTGTAAAGGTCCAAATTTAGGATTGGGTTGGAAGGGTTGTAGATGGGCATTTGCGGTGTTGTTAATTCCAAGGTTATGTTGAGCAGGCGGACCCTGCATATGAGACGGTACGGTTGTGGCGCGTTGCTGTTTCTCAGGGCCCAAAACAATTGATAGACGAGACAGGAACAAGACAAAAAACGACTGAATGATTAACCCAAAGATCTGAGTGGAAAGGAAGAGGACAGAAGAAAAATCTGACAACACATGTTTCCGAAACAACATGTGTAACAAACAAACCGCAATTACTACGTCTTTCCATGCACGCAAGCGTGCTGCTGTGAGACATAGCGACAGCCGATGCACGAGCCTAGAAGAACATCGAGAAAATTAAAAAAAAAAACGCCGAACTTCGACGACTAGACATCACGGAAGGAGGTGAAATGCTTGAATGAAAGCGTGAATGCAGTGTGTCATTTCAGACGCGCCGGTTGGTGCTTTTAACGCACTGCTGGGTTGCAGAGCACCAATGCGGGCCACAGAATTGTGGAAAAAAGTATGTCGTGCGCGAAGCTCTGTTTGATAAGAGTAATTGTAGGTGTGCCTCAAACTGCGACTGCGGTCATCAGCTGTTGCGGACCGGTCTTACTTCTGCGGCCGGACGAAGCGTTGACGAAGTCAAACTTGTAATGTAAGCGATGTCGGCATCGAACCGGTAGCAATCTGCACACAAAGATCAAAGTAGATGATGAAAAGCTGGACAAGAAGATGGTACAAGAGGGACAGCATTTTGAGTGTTTTTGATCTCGCTGTATTCATGCTGCTTCCCTGGATAGAGTAAGCCAAAATTCCATCTACAGGTATCTAGGTATGCCGATATCTACCAGCTAGTTCAAAATCGCTCAACATGCTCTTCATTTTCCTTGCCTTCGCGCTTGATTTACAACTTCTCCTTCAAGCTGGTCTTCAGCCTCCTCTCAACGGCATCAAGGTACTCGTTCGTTGTGACCCAGCTGCCCCTGTCCTTCTTTCCGCACGCAAGTGCAAGATCCTTGGTCATGATGCCATCAACGTCGACGGTATCGATGCAGGCCTTCTCGAGCTGCTCGGCGAAGACGACGAGCTCGGGGGTGTTATCGAGCTCACCACGCTTGGAGAGACCCTGTGTCCAGGCGTAGATGGAGGCGATGGGGTTGGTGGAGGTCTCGTTGCCTTTCTGGTGCTCGCGGTAGTGGCGAGTGACGGTGCCGTGGGCGGCCTCGGCCTCGAAGGTCTTGCCGTCGGGGGTGATGAGAACGGAGGTCATGAGACCGAGAGAGCCGAAACCTTGGGCAACGATGTCGGACTGGACGTCACCGTCGTAGTCTGGTGTGTGTAAGCAGATGTCGTGTTCAAGCAAGAGGGTCGAACTTACTCTTCATGGCGATGATGTAGCCACCCTCGCTCTTGATCATCTGGGCGACCATGTCGTCGATCAGACGGTGCTCGTACCAGATGCCGGCAGCCTCGAAGTCCTTCTTGTACTGGTTGTCGTAGATCTCCTGGAAGACGTCCTTGAACTTGCCGTCGTAGGCCTTCAGGATAGTGTTCTTGGTGCTCATGTACAGAGGCAGCTTCTTGTCGAGCGCAAGCTTCATGGAAGCGTGTGCGAAGCCGGAGATGGACTCGGTAGTGTTGTACTGGGTCTGGGCGACACCTCCGCCAGCAGGGAAGTCGTAGACCTTAATGGTCTGGGGCTCGCCGCCCTTGGGGGTGAAGACCATCTCGAGAGTGCCCTCGCCCTCAATGACGCGGTCCTTGGCGCGGTACTGGTCACCGAAGGCGTGACGGCCGATGATGATGGGCTGCTTCCAGCTGGGTACGAGACGGGGAATACGGGGAATGACAATGGGAGCACGGAAGACGGTTCCACCGCTGCAGACTCCAATTAGCTATCTGTTCACCGATTGTGGTTGTACGAAGCTTACAGGTGGTTGCGGATGGTGCCGTTAGGCGAGAGCCACATCTTCTTGAGCTTGAACTCCTCGACACGCTGCTCATCGGGGGTGATGGTCGCGCACTTGACACCGACCGAGTACTTCTTGATGGCCTCGGCGGCATCGAGAGTGACCTGGTCGTTAGTCTCGTCACGGTACTCGAGACCGAGGTCGTAGTACTTGAGGTCAATGTCGAGGTAGGGGTGGATGAACTTGTCCTTGATGGTCTGCCAGATGATGCGAGTCATCTCGTCACCATCAAGCTCGACCACAGGGTTCACCACCTTGATCTTCTTAATGCCCGAGGCAGGGGTAGAGGACGCCATCCTGAGCTGCTGGTCGAATTGCTGTCTGGTGAGGAAAGCTGCAGATGCTGCGGGAGTGCCTGTGGTGGTTCGTCGCGCGTTCGAGAACAGAGCCGATTTCGCACAAGTCTGGCTCGCAATGGCACGAGTCGCAAAGCTGCGGGACGGGAGGCGTGTGAGGCTGGTAGCGGTGCGAAGGGCAGCTGAAGCTGAAGGAGAGGGCCTCATGGCGGATAGCGGTGGTAGTAGTATCTATAACCTCGGTGGTGAGAGTCTCGACGAGAATCGCCAAAGGGTCGTCCTGCGCTTGCCGGCCGCGGTAGCGTCTTTCCACCCTGCGATGCTCGGAATGATAGGCGGAAGATAGGTGGGGAGCTGTCAGTAGAGAACGCGGGCGGGCCAAAGCTCTCCCGAGGTTCGCAGACGTCTGGCTCGCGGCGCCATAAAGCCCTTTAAGCCGGTGTAGAATGCCGAGCTACAGCGGCCGCGTCCGCAAGCAGCAAGTGAGTTGTCGGGCGAGCGGCTCAGGTCATACCCAGGGAGCGCATGAATGTGTGCGGGCGCAGAAAAACCGCCTGCAGAAGTGCCGTGTCGTGCATTGTGTCGCGTTGATTGACATCACGCGCCTCGATCCTGCGAGTGGAGGTGGGAGGGCGGGGAGGGACGTGCTGACAGCTGCACGACATCAACAGCCAGCAATGGTGGCGTTGAGTGCAGCAATTGGGCTGAACAGCAAGGCAAATTGCCTATATCCAGCATCTCAACGACGGGCGATGCGTGTTGTACTTATGTATGCCTCAGCTGCCCTGCGTCCGCATCCCCTCTCACAAGCCATGCGGGCAGTCGGAGCCGAGTGCCTTGAAAGCACCATTGGCTGCCAACCAGATGGAGATCAATCTTCATATGGCTTCATGTTGGTTTGCCCATGTGAGTATGGCTGCCGTGTATTGTTGATGTGTTCCGATTTCTGCCGTATGGAGTGAGAGGTGCGAGTCCAAAATGCCTCGGCATGTGAGTAGTGTTACCGTGCCCGTGCACTCAACGCGCCTGTTCGGTCAACGCGCACCCCACCATAGTAACAATCTCAACTTGCACCCACCATAACACAACGCCACCATGACCGTTAAAGAAGCCCTTACAGAACTTGAACAAGCAGATGAAGATGAAGATATCTCCTATACAAAATTGGCTGAAAAACACGGTTGTTGGCGATCAACGTTGACACGCCAGCAACAGGGCATTCATGCATCGCGTGCAGACGAAGGACTCAACAGGCGTGCCATGCACCCACGCAATGAGGCAGAGCTTGTAGCTTACATTAAAGGCCTCACTGAGCGACACCTCATGCCTACAAGGCAAATGATCAAGAATTTGGCAGCCCCAATACTTGGTTATGAGCCTGGCGACAGCTGGGTTACACGCTTTCTCAAACGCAACTCTGACACGCTCATCACGGCATGGACCACGCCTATGGAAACGGGACGTCACAAGGCTGATTCTGGTACAAAGTACAGCCTTTACTTTGAACTTCTGCACCGCAAAATGCAGGAATACAATGTAGAACCTGAGCACACATACAATATGGATGAGAAGGGCTTTGCGATTGGAGTCACTGGCAAAAGCAAAAGAACCTTTGACAAGAAGTTGTATGGCAAGAAGCAGTTCCAGCAGAGCTTACACGACAACAACAGAGAGTGGGTGACACTGTTGGCTACAGTCTGTGCCGATGGTACAGTCCTTCCCCCAGGCATTATCTTTGCAGCAACTAGCCGTGCAGTTCAAGCATCATGGGTGAAGGATATTGACCCAGAACAACACTCTGTGCACTTCACGACCTCGCCAAATGGATGGACAAACAATGATTTGGGGTTGACTTGGCTGGAACAGATATTTGAGCGCTACACCAAGCCCAAAGCTCGAAGAAAGTGGAGGTTACTCATCATTGATGGCCATGGGAGCCATGTAACAAAGGACTTCTTGGACTACTATGATAGCCACAAGATCCTAGTCATGGTGTTTCCACCACATGCTACACATACTCTGCAGCCGTTGGATGTAGTTTGCTTCAAGCCTTTGGCTCAGAACTACACTACAGAGCTTGATCTTCGCAATCAGAAGTCCCAAGGCAAGGCCCCTATGAAGAAAGGCGACTTTTTCAACCTATTCTGGGCTGCCTGGACCAAAACTTTCACCAAGTCGTTGGTGTTGAAGTCCTTCTCTGCCACTGGAATATGGCCACAGAACAGCAACGTTATACTCAGCCGCTTCACAGTTGAGAAGCCTACAACACCAGAACCTCAAGTGATTCAAACAAACAGCTCTGGAGAACCTGTGTGGCTCAAGGCCAAGTCTCTGCTTCGGTCTATAGTCAAAGATCCAAGTTCTGCAGAGGCACAGCAGATGGAGCAACACCTTCACCATCTCCATGTGCAGAACCAGCTACTTCAACATGAACTGGATGGCACCTTGGAGGCTCTTGGCGAGAAGAAGAAGGGGAAGGATAAACAGAAGGTTCTTCCATTATATGCGCACAATATTGAGTGGCATGGGGGTGCCAAATGGTGGAGTCCTCAATCAAAGAAGGAAGCCGATGCTCGTGATGCTGCATTTGAGGCTTATCAACACCAATTAGAGGCAGAGAAAGTCACCAGGCGTCAGAGAATAGAGAACAATCGCATACTGAAGCAGCAAGAGGAGGAGGCAAAGCGTGTGCGGCGTGCAGTAGAGAAGAGAGAGCGTGACAGGCAGCGTGTGCAGGAGCGTACTGCAATTGATGCTCGCAAGGAGCAAAGACGCAAGGATAAGGAAGCTCGCAATGCTCAAACAACCATACAGTTGCCTAAAACAGGCAAGCGTAAAGCTTCAAAGTCTTTGGCAAAGCCCCAGAAGAAGCAGCGTAGTGGCGCGGCTGCCTGTAGAGGTATTGTTGAGCCGGAGCCTGCATCTGCACCTCGCACCCACACTACCCGCAGTGGCCGAACAGCCACTCTATATAATTAATTTGTATAGAGAAAGTTTGTTGCATAGATCTATAGAGCACTCCACTAGAATATCTTGTGAAAATAGCTTTTGTGTGTAGCTCTACAGCTTCATTTTTGCAAAGTGGTGATGTTGATGATGGCTGCGCGTTGACCGAACAGGCGCGTTGAGTGCACGGGCACAGTACTAGTTGAAGATGGCTCGGGGTATCTCACGACGTGCGAGAGATGTCGTGGTGGACGACAGAGCTCAAGTCTTGAAGGAGCAGATGTGGAAAGAGTCTGAAGACATTTACGTAACATGACGAAATGGAAACTTTTGCAGGCAGGAGCATTTGAGCAGCTCGTTCTGTCCTTGATACCAGAGATACACCAAAAACAGTCACCATGAACATTGTGCAACGGCCTCGGCCCAGAAAAAGCCGTATCAGTCTCGATCTCTATCCTTGAGTGTGGTGTCTATAACTGGTCCTAGTCCTGCTTAATATATACTGTCTATAGCTTAGCGTGCAGTGAGTGTACCTCTACCACCTTCACCACCTCGTCCTCAATTGCTTTCGCATCATCACGCTGCGGCTTCCTGTTTTGGGCCCGAGGATTCGAGAGATGCATAACAATGCACGGGTTCTGAGATGCAGTGTCAGCCTGGAAAACCTGCACTTTGTCGATGAACATATTGTCCAGAATATTCTTATGTGTAACAAGCAGATATGCAAACCCTGGGACGTTGGGAGTACCTGGTACATGAACGTTAACTATGAGAAAAATTAATGTGTAGGGCAGGTACTTGGTGTACCTATGATGGCTCGCGCCTCGAACCACTGCCGCTCGCAAATGTGGCCATGCCACGGACTCAATTCCCAGCCTTTAGCGTCCAAGGCACGATGAATGACGCTCTTTGTTTCAGTGTTGCTGATGTCCACTAAGACAAAGAAGCAAAGATTCGCAATGTCAAGGCCCTCCTTACGAGTCATTGAGTTCCAGCCAATCCAAGCAACGTCCGAAAATCGACTGAGCGCAAGCATCTGGTCTTTAGACACGGGCAGTTCGCGGTCCTTGGTAGCGTGATTCGGCAAAAGTCTGTTTAGATCCATAATGACTCCATCCTTGGGTTGATGGCGGATGAGTGTGAAGCCCCTGTTGCTCGATAGTCCTTGCCATCGACATCGTAACACTGCTCATCGACGCTGCCAGCTGCCGGATCAAAGCTACGGTGGTAGATAAAGATCAGCATGTTCTTTCCGCCTTCGTACATGTCGGAGTACTCGGGGACCCCGTGATCAACGAATCCCTCACCAATATACCATGTAGTGTAAAAGTTGTGGAACTTTTCGTCGACCCTATCCGGAGGGAACAGGTTCCAACCCCAGGATTGAAGATCATCAAGACTACGGTATGGGCTTCTGGCGTTTTTCTCGTTGCGGACCGTACACAGGTCCTACGTCGGCATCTTTGGCTCGCATGGCCCATGAAAGCGTGCAGCCTTTGTATCAAGCCGACAAGTGTGTATCGTGGCACATGTCCGGATGAATCTTGAGCACTCACTTGAATAGCCAACTGCCACATGCACCGACCGCCAACGCAAGCAATAGGAGATGTTGAACCCTCATGGTCGTGTTGGATCGAGAAGTCTTGCTTAATTGAGTGACGAGGTGTATTTGAGCGGAGTATAGTTTGGTTGCGCACGGTCTTCGCGTATCGCTACGTCACCTCGATATGGAGGTGAAAGCATCTCAACGTTTCACAGCCCTTTTTCACATAGCAGCTTTGCTTACATACAAAGCGCCAACAACCACAACAACCAGTATCGGGCTGATGATGTACGAGGTAGCCAAAATCTTTGCGATCTTCCTCTCGTCTTCAACACCAGCATCGCTGACCTGGACCATGGTGATCAGCTTCATGGCAGGCGGCCCCGTCGGCATAAGCATTATCGCGAATTAGAGCATTGGGTACCGATTCAAGGGCGCTGGAGTGCTTTACGATGGCGTAGATGACGCCGCTACTGATAATGGGCCACATAATGAAGCGTATCATCAGGATGAAAGCCGTCGTAGCAAGAGGAGTGCTTGCCCGTGCAGTTGAGCCATCGCTCTGCTTTAAGTCCTTGTATAAGGTGTACAACGAGATGCCGGCAAAAATGAAAGGTAAGGGAACGAGCAATCTCCCGATGTTCTTCCAACTTTCTGTGAGCCAGGCAGTGAAGACAGCGCCATTGTAGGTACTGCTGAAGAAAGCACGATGGAGAACAGGTGTCATGCCGATAAGCACACCCAGCAAAGTACCGAGCAAGGCTGCATTGAGGAAGTCGTAGAAGAACAAAAGCCACTACTGTGTGCATGCACTGGGATTGCTCCAATGGAGCTGCGGGATGTAGCGAGGGCGACGCTTTACGGTCGTGAACTTGGGCTTTGATGGAAAGAGGGTGATATTGGTCACGCTTTTGCGACGTTCTCGATTTGGTTGACTTGAAGATAGTAACCTGATCTGCTTGGATGGTTCCTCAGCATTGTTGCCGTTCTCTAATCGTGGTTTGTTGATTGAGTCCTCGGAGACCTCGGCTCATTCTCCTCTTCTCCGTCGATCGTCAAATTATCATCTGATTCAGGCACATGCTCAGTGTCAATTAGCCGTGGGCCCACGACAAACGCCAAACAGCTGCTGACTGTCGCGAAAACGAAGAAGTAGCTCTTTGCCCTTCCGACTAGCTCACACGTCCTCTCATCAGCCACCAGCAGTTTGGAGAGAATGCCAATTTGTTCCAAGCTTTGGATGAGCAGCAACGGATAACTCGCAGTGTTGTTGAACATGATCGCTGCAGTAGTCCAATCCGGCAGGCCAAATGCTAAAAGTGCGAAGACGCCAATCAAGAAGTCAACAAAGTAGCAGATGAAAGCCCACAGGAGGTTGATAACGATTGGCAGAGCTAGGATGTTGCTCGGATCCAATCTGGATCAAGAGCAAACCCGGTAGGAACATCTTAACGCATATTTTGCTAACTGCTTTGCCATTGCTCGCATTGATGGAACCCAACCGTGCTGTTATAGTAAGAGACGACCAACAATACGGACAGAGACGCTTAAACCGCCGCAATGAAGGAAGCGAGAGAGCTGTTGAGTACCGTCGTGATGTCGACAAACCTCAAAATGGGTTCAATCGATGTCATATACTCACAATAGAAGCCGAAATATTTCCGGGTGGGGAGAGCTTTAAGGCAATCATGCGCTTCAAGGCCCTGTATACGTGTTCCTTCTTCCAGACAAGTTCTGCAATCCGGAGGCTGAAGCACGTTATCTATTGATCAATCTCCGCTTTATCTGATTGTCTCAGCATGCTGATAGAGCGCATGTCGAGATATCAGAATGCACAAATTGTGCGTAGACGGCTGATCTGCATGTGCCGATTTGCAGAAAAGCGATCTAGGGATCTCGCAAGGCCTGTATGCTACGTCATAATGCACATGTCCTTGGAACCGGACATTGTATGCAGCATGGCAGCATATCTGCCGTGCGATTGGAGGCAAAAGCTTGCGTGGCGGCTGTGTGAGACGCTGCCCACGGATCGTTACATGACGACACACTCGGAGAGCACGCCTCCACTCTTCGCTCCATCTGCGGTTGTCGTCTTTGCGCAAGTCTTGGCGACGTCTTGCAGAACCTCACGGCACAGCTCGCCCGTCAGAGCGCTGCATTCAGCGTAGTGATCGCACAACATCCGCTGCGCGGTTTGCACGCCCTCGTGAGGCATGACGCTTGGCCCTCTGCCTTTCTTGTCTTCGCCGACTTCTTGTAGTGTCCATTGCTTACGCAAGTCACGCTTCAGACCCAGGACCATGACCGGAAGGTTCTCGTCGTAGTTGAAGTGACCATTCACGATGGGGAGCCACGTCTTGGTGAGCGATTCAAGGGAGGCGCGCGAAGTTATGTCATAGCAGAGTATCACGAATTGTGGACGTAGCAGCGTATAGTTTTCAGGACTTTTGGTATCGTAAAAGCGGAGCTTGTAGGGTCGTCCGTAGAGCGAAATATCGAATTCGAATGGTTGATCCGTGTCGCGAAGCGTTGGAAGCGCATACGGTGGAAGGTCGTTATTGTGTGGCTGTACACCAAGGCTGAGACGTCTGCTATCACGTTAGCTCTCAGTAATATGCAGTGTAATTTCAGAAATCTTTGTGAGAGCCTGTGACGCGCCTTGGACGGTGATAAGACTTCTGTATGTATGTGAAGGTAGCACTCACGACAAGAACGTGGACTTGCCGCATTCGGCGTCACCAAGAAGGAGCACAGTAACTTGTGGAGTGTCCATGATTAGGTTCAGTAGCGCCGCAGGAGCGCTTGGGTGTTGGGAACTACATCGTCGTTTGTGAGAGTACGATACCACGGCGATAACGGCGATTGTCAGTTGCCGGAGCTTGGCGGAAGCAGACTTCCGAAGCAGACTCCTCACCTGTCACTCTTTCATCGACACATCGGAGAGGACACTGGTAATGTGTCCAACGTTGAGCCAGTCAGCCCCTCATGCCAAAATCTCACGTATTGAAGCTAACGATAGGCCGACAATGGCCTTTAGACGCTGATCTAGACTTGGGCTACAGAGTTTACGAAGTGGGTGAAGTAGAATGGCAAAACAGTGCCGGGGTATATATTCAAGTGCCCCAAAAGGCCATGCGCACGTGCATGTGCGCATCCAAAGTCTGCTCCGTCGGAACTCGTGCCATGATATTCAGCCTCAGAGCGCAGGCTTTGCGAGCTTTCCGGCCTCGTCCCTCGCCCACCCACATTCCAGACCATCTCTGTAGCACGGCTGACACCGACTTCCATCTCCCAACTGCTTGCATTCCCTCTCCGTGAAGCCCCGACTCACACATTTCGGACATACTAGTAGGTCCTTCTCCACCTTCTCGCTGAACCCGTCGTCGTCAAGGACTCGGTAGTCCTTTCCATTGAATGTGAAGTAATCGTCGGAGTCGTACAGCATTTGTTCGACCGGCCGCTCCTCGCCGTACATGTATGGCGGGATGAAAGAGACACCAGAGGGAAATGTGTCACGAGACACGACAAGGCGGCCTTTGTGCTCGTGCAGAATGTCGGCGATTCGGTATATCAATGGGCGGCTGAGGAACATCACAGAGATGTACTGATCGGCGTTGTCTGAATGAAAGCAGATGTGGTTCGAGTAGTGCACATGAAGCGTGAAATCTTCCGGCACAGTAGAAGGGAAGTGTTGTGTGACTAGTGACGTGGTCGAGCGGAAGACTGTCCTCGTAAGGGCGTCAGCTTGGTGGCTGTAGTTATTCGATATGGCGTTATCCAGCATCTTGAGGTATTTGAGCCGTGGTGGGAACCCATTATCGCGGAGGTAGTAGTAAAGATGTGATTCAAAGCCGAGCTCGAGGTGTTGTAGATTAGTGAAGGAGCGTAGCTTTGCCGCACCATCTGGATCGGTTTCCCGCCCTAGGAGGTATGGAAGAGAGCCGCCAATATGAGTTAGCTTCTCAAGTGAATTGGCTTGCTGCTGTAGAGCTGGCAAAAAGCGTGTGGAACATGTTCGTTGCCCGGGGTCCATCGGTGGGCGGGCTCCTTCGAATACATGCAAACGCTCGCCGATCGAAAGCTGCTTCAAAGCCTTAGGCATACTGAGAATGGTATGGAGCGTGTCGATATCGATATTACACTCAATGAATGTCAAAAATCGGAGAGGTGTTGATTTGCGCTCCTTGCCGAAAGACCTGATCGTTGATTCCATATCTCGGTTCTTGATGTTCAGGCAAGAGATAGTAAGGTCGCGCAGCGTGGGATGGAAGAAGACAGAAGCTAGACGGTTGTCGAATTCGAATTTCCTGTCGTCTGCTCCATGCGCGTGTAATGTAACTGTCACCTGTTAGCGAAGAGTTAGACCGTCATGTACACACTATCGCCTACAAGATTGTAACATCGGCAATGCAACTGGCAGCCCTTCTCTCGGAAATACTGCGCTCGCCATCAGATTCGAGTAGTTGATCCTTGACCAGCCATCAAACACTTCACCCTGCCGCCATTCTGTGTTGTTCGGGCATGGACTCTCTAGAGTCAAGTGGCGAAGCTTCGACATGAGAGTCAACCAATGATTCAGGTCTTCAATTCCCTCCTTATTCTGGTCTTTGTACCGGATTGATAGCTCTTGGACGAAGTCGGCTCGTTCTTCCCGCCTGTCTAATACTGCGGCAATGTTGCGCGCATGTGTACCGCTGAGCACTAGTAGTGAGCGCCAGACATATGGTTCTGCGAGTCCCTGGAGACGCGCACATGTTGCCGCAAAGTTGCAAAGGTCCCTCAAAGACGCAATATGGTCGAGGACGTTGAGGAGAAGCTCATCTACGAGGCGCAACAACCCGGTGTCTGCAAGAGCAAGCATGGTAGCACCTGGCTCTTGCCGTGTCATTTTGAAATCCCGACCTGAATGGCGTGTTTTACGTTTTTTGGCGGCAGAACTTGGCATTCAGATTGGGACTGATTTAGCGTCGTGGCGTAAAGGTGCCGGAAGGATAGTTGATGTTGGATATGTATGCTGCGTGATGGTAGAAGAGATGCAATCAGGCGTGGGGACATTAGGCCGTGAAGAGTTAGTCTTCACGCTTACGTCATAGACGACCGAACTTTGGAAGGGTAGGAACGCGTCTTTCACTACGTATCTGACCAACAACGATCGCATGTGTTGATGTCTTGCCTTTGTCTTGAGGCTACACAAACAGCCTTCTAAATCATGTAAAAGAGTCTTGGGTTGTGCTCTCTCCGCTCCGCAATCTCCTTCTCATACAAGCCCTCCAATCTGTAGTCCTCCTTACCCTCAAGCTTCCTCTTGTTCTCTTTACGGTGCCAGAAGTGCAGAGTGGCATAGATGCCAGCGCTAAGCGCAAGATGTGCAATCGTCGCACTATAACCAGGATAGTACGTTGGCGCATCTGCGTTATTGAACAGGAACGGTGTCGAAACGCCTGCAGCGTTTCCGATGGTAATTTGCATACCGCTGGCGAAGGCTCGTTTGCCGTAGCGTGGGCTGTTGACATCAAGCCATGTCATCGCCGTACCAGTCGACGTCCAGAGTCCATGGCCATGATGAAGCAGCCAGCGAAACTGAGGCCAACTCCTTGGTTTGCTATGAGGAAGATGTACCCCACCATGTACGTCAAGAAGCCGCCTACGCAGAAGATGCCACGTAGCTGAATCTTATCGCTGTAGTAGGCGCTGCCAATATAGAAACTAAAGCCGAGGAAGTAGACGGGGATGGTAAGGGCTTGGACGATTTGTCGATCCCAGCCACCGCCCATCTCAAAAATGATGGTCGGGAGGAAGACAGAAAAGCTGTACAACATGCCCAGACCGCTGAACTGCGCGATGGCAGAAGCCCAAGTCTTCCAATCTTTGGCTGCGGCTTTGACATCATCCTTGTGGAGCATCTGTGCGACTTTCGCTTGGCTAACTTCGAGCTCTCGGAGCAGCACAAGGTTATGACGGTCTTCTTCAGTCAGAAAGCTAGCGGTTTCGGGTCTGTTCAGAAGCACGAAGGGTACGACGAAGGCGGTCAAGACTGTTAAGATATCGTTGATCACAATGATCCTTCTCCCACCTCTGCGATTTGTTAGTGCGTGTTGTGAAACGTGCTCTCATTGTGAGCTCGCCTCCAACCTCCAGCGTAGTCCAATTATCCGATCGCATACGCCACAAGGTCGCCAAGTGCACCAGATATTGCATTGGTGCCGTAGAATTAGGTGTTGCGCAACGACACGTTCTTGTTGTAAAACATGGAGAGATAGAGAATGACATCTGGGAATAGACTGGCTTTGAACACACCCAAGAGAAGTCGACAAGCCACCAGCGCAGCAAGGTTATTGCAAAAGTCAGTGAACATGGCTACAAGGCCCTAGAAGAAGACTAAACCAGCCAGATATCGAGCTGGCTGCAGCCTCTTGATAATCATGTTGGATGGTGTCTCAAACAGCTATCCACGGGTCAGTGTCCGATCGTGTACCGATGGAGGCATGGTCGCTTACACAGTACGTGACAAACAATATGCCGACGACAAGTTGGTATTGATTGCTATCAGGCGGCATGCCGAGGTCTTCCTCCAAGTCGTAAAGGCGGGCGTTACCAATGGTGATTACCATCCATTAGCAAGGAAGAATGGCGTGTTGCGCATCACACATACCTCGATCCATGAAGTTCATCGAGTATATCCAGCTGATCATAGGAATGATGCGGATATCGAGTTTCCTCAGAAGTCTTTTCTCTGTCTCTGCATAAACGGCAATTGAAGTTCCCACATTATCGACTTGTTCAATCTTCTCAAGAACTGATGGTGACGAGTCTGTCTCCTCTTCTGGTCGGGCGTACTTTGCCCAGAAGTCTCTATTTCGCTGTTCATGGTTGTAGGTGTCTGAAGTGTGATTTATTGAAGTGGTTGATGTGATCTCGAGTTGATGAGAGGTCGAAGTAGGAGCAAAGATCACCGTTGTGAGTCCAGAACAATGCATGCCATCCCCCACTTCTTATAGATGAGTATCCACTTCTAGATGCCATGCCCCACGGTGCCGCGACATCTTGGAGGCTCGCCGTTGACGTTGCTAATCGAGAAAGTCTATACTGACCGCGCATCCCAGATATTGGCGCGGTGAGGGCCACTTCCGTCATGCTAACGACCACATCCGAAAGCACTGGAAAAGCGTTCGACCCTGAGAGGGTGAATCAATTGCATGCTGTTGAGAGCCGCGGCCGAAGCAATACGAACATCCTCACATCAATGTTGTCCACGCGGAGCTCTATACCTAATAATTGCCCTAATCCTTTTGCGACCGTTTGGGCAGCAGCATCATGAAATGACTTGTATGAGCCCGCAGAAATCAGTCGCACGAAGGCACTGTCAAAGATACCAAGTTCCGCTCCATCGTAATTGTGCCTGACAATCCGCTGTCCCTTAGTGATGATCAGCGTCATCTTGCGTTACGGACCCAAGAAGAGGGTACTTGGGTCGGCGATCTGATGGGAGTACGAGTGCGCATGCTCTGGCCACCAGGACAAACGTTAAGGTACAAGATCTTGACTTTGCGCTCTAATGCAGATGGACAAAGTCTTGCTCGTAAGTCAGCGTGTGGTTGTGGAGGTTTGAAAGCTCCAAGGTTCTTAGCATACGCAATTCGCTTGGCTAGTGATCCTAGTAGCCGTAAATTCTGATAGGATCAACTATGACATACTTATCTGTGGCTGCAGTTAGCATTTGCAGATCATATATTCGATGGCGGTCGTATGTGATAGGCTACTTTCGTCCATGTTGTCGGCATACTGGACGCAGTAAGTTCCTAACAGCTCCAAATCTGGCCATTACGAGGTGCAGCTGTTTGAATCGGACTCAATCCAATGCCGGTTCGGTGAACCGGACTGGACTTGGTGCACTTCAGCCGCAGGGGCAAGCAGGAGGACGCCGCATCCGCCTTAAGCCTCGTGTGGCGTCCTGGCGGCAGCAGGCAACCGACATGTATAGGGGTTGGAACTCCCAGATTGTGCCCCCATGGTGCTGGGCGACGATAATGGGCGAGCGGAGTCGAGAGAGTGCCGAGGACATTCGTAAACATAAAACAAGAAGGGGAGACAGACGGAAAGGACGCTGTCACGAATTGCCATTGCTGTACTAGTGCCGCTCTGATTTAATCCGTTATTCAGCACTCCGCCACTCTTCGAAGGACCAGAACCTACGGGTTTCGCTTCGGAGCCGCCATAACGATTGTCTCAGCTGTAGCAATTTCGATCTGTTCCGCAGTCCCCTTGCTCAACTCAGCGTTCTCAACATGATTCGCGCCGCCAAAGATGATGTCCATCTCTTCAAGACTGACGTTCTTCGTCTCCGCAATAAAGAACCAGACATAAGCAAACAGCACCACGTTGATGGCACCGAACATGTACATGGCGTAGAAGCCCTCATTAGCTAGGAACACTGGAAATGCTTGCTGAAGACAGACGTTTGCGACATTCTGGAACTGTGATGATATGGCAATGGCTTGGTTGCGAACATTCATCGAGAAGATCTCTCCGGTCCAGATCCAGACTGTCGCGCCCCACGACGGCTTGAAAAAAAAAGCGAAAAGGAACATCAGGAAGACCGTGGCGATGCCGACGCTGCGTGGTTTCCCTGCGCTAAGGCTTCCGGGGGTCTCTGTGACAACAGCGGCTGCCGTGATCATGCATGCAGCCATGCCGACAGCACCAACAAGGAACAAGAAGCGGCGACCGAATCTGTCAACAGTCCAAGTGGCGTTGAGTGTGAAGAGGATACCGAAGGTGCCATTGAGTGCATTGATGAGCTGGATCGTGTCGTTATCAGTGAACACCGACTGATAAATCTTTGTAGAATAGTTGTTGAGCGACCCCTGGCCCGTAAGTTGTTGGCCGATGTTGAGCAGGATACAAAGCACTGAAGATTATTAGTTACCAGAATCACAGCCACAACGGCAAACTTACACAGTCTTTTCCTGATTGACTCGTCCTTCCAGAGTGCGGAATATCCTGAGGAGATTTCGTCTTTTTCGAATTGCAGGGCGCGTGAAATGTCACTGATCTCGTGTTGAACACGTTCCGGATTGTCGCGCACTTTGGACAAAGCCTTCACGGCAGCTTCCAAACGGTCATGCTTAACGAGCCAACGGGGTGATTCAGGACAGAACGTGATTCCAATAATGATTAGAATAGGCGCTAGGAGTTGGAAAATTTGGACAGTTTTCCAATCCCAGTCACCCAGCTTGGCCGCGTTTTTGGTGCAAGCGTAGTTGATCCAGTAAGCCAAAAAGCTCCCCACGCTGAAGTTCATTTGCCTAATATAGATTTAGTAGCATTCATTAAACTCACAGATTGCGGATGTTACCAGAAGCTCATAATCTTTCCTCGGCTCTCTGCAGGCGCGATCTCGCTGATATACGTTGGGCCAGCTGGAAGAGCGATACCTTGTCCAATACCGACAATGGCACGTCCGGCGATGAATCCACCAATGTTGCGAGGTGTGAAGGTCGAGATGAATGTTGAGATGATCACGATCACGCAGCCAGTGATGATGGCCCATCGACGACCAAAGCGATCTGAGATTGGTGCAGACATGAAGACACCTGTTTAGAATAAGTTTCTGTCTGTAATTACACTCTTCAATTACTTACCAGCAATGATGCCACCGACATTGTACGCAGTGTTAATGGACCCTATTACGCTCGGACTGGGCTTATGGAAGTATGCCACCCAATGTTTCGAGCCTTGTACAGCATTGAATGTCGAAGAGTCATAGCCGTACAAGATCATTGTTGTAGCCACCACCATGCACACATACCACGCATAGGTGTTGCCCTTTCCCATGGTTCACGCCACAAGGCAGTCGCAGTAAGTGTCACGTGTCGTTTCTGTTATGAGGTCGAGCTTTCAGAAAGAGGGGCAGCATGTTGCCCGCCTCGACACAACTTTGGCGCCTGTTATACTGCATTTCGAGAATAAGCCTGTGTGATGGACGAAGGATGCAACTTCCATCACTCACGTCTTGGGAGGAGCTACGAGGTACTAGCGCCAAGCTAGACCCCGCACTTTCCTGCATGTCAACTAGCCCGAATGCTCGAATCCTTCACCATCTCCACGACACCAGCTATCCCGGATTGCCGCAGCACTGCACGCCTCGTCTACCAATGTTCCTGATTCGAGGAAAAACTGTGAATGCTCATCACAACAATGGACGTCTTCACGAGATCGTAAAGAGCCGGTGGTAAACTTGGGCTTTGGCTGGGCGTGACGAATGGGCATGTGAGCGTCGATGTACTAACACAGCTCGATATGGCGAGCTGAAAAGGGCTTTCGAAGCTCTGTGTAATACTAAGCGGCACTGTTCGGTAATCTTGAACCAACAGCCACCGTTTGCAACCTGGAAAAATAGACCTGACCACTGAGTCGCCAGGACCATCACAGCTTGGATGAAGTCCCTTCCCCGCAAGCTCATCACATAACCCCACACTCCGGTGGGTATCTGATCGTCAAACCTACCAGGTGCACGGAGATGGTTCGACGCCTTGGCTCGTGTCCTATTGGTGGATCTGCTACATGGACGTCGCCAGAAAACACCCCTTGTTACGCTACAATCCATAAGACTGACCATCATGGGACAATTGCTGCCGAGAAGGCACCATGAGGCCACCCGCCAATTCACTGGTTAACTGTCAACAAATTCAAGGAAAAAGGAAATGTGATGCTTTGTATCAGAAGCGGGTATCGGTATGCATCAACTACATTAGAGACGTGAAGCCGGTCGATTTGTCCATCATTGGTCCTTACTTTCAGATTGTCCACCATGCAATTGACGACAGCAGCCCTGCTGCTTCTCACGACGCACGCATTTGCCCAGAAAACCACGTGCCTACATTGCGAAGATGCAGCTCACGGCTTTGCCTCCCTTAACGGTGGTACTACAGGTGGAAAGGGCGGGAGGATTGTATACGCCAACACCTATCAAGAGCTCAAGTCTTATGCTGGACAAAACGGCAGTCTCATCATCAGAGTCAACGGTACCTTGATAGCAGAGCCCAAGGGTTACGAGATCCCCATCGCTAGCCACAAAACGATTATCGGAGTAGGGAAGACTGCCAAAGTCATCGGCGGAGGCTTTGCCGTCAAGGGCACTCGAAACATCATCCTTCGCAATCTGCAAGTCAGCGATACACGAATATCAGAAGATTGGCCAGGCAAGACCGAAGACTGGGACGGCATCCAAGTCGACAACGGTACAAACATCTGGATCGACCATATGACAGTATACACTTTTCCACACCTCTCCTCTCTAAGTTAATACTTACTCTCACAGTTTGCACGCATGAACGACGGCCTAATCGACCTCCGCCGCGACTCCACCTATATCACAGTCTCCTCCTGCATCCACTCCGAGCACAACAAAGCCCTCGGCATTGGCTGGACCACCAACGTCACAGCAAAAGTTACCATCAATGACAACTTCTTCAATTCAACCAACGCACGCAACCCCTCCGCTGACAACCTCGAAGCGTGCCATATGTACAACAACTACTTCCGCAACTGCACATCGTACGGCACGTATGCGAGAGGGCATACGAACTTGCTCGTTGAGCACTCGTACTACGAGAATGTCTTCGACCCGATCGTGGCGGGTCCAAATGCGTCCATCAAGACGAATTGGGTCAAATTCAAGGACGATAGGGGGGAGAGGATGTTGGACGTCAACGCAGACCGAGTCTTCAAGGCTAGTGACTTCTATCAGTACTCGTTGAGGGATCCGTATGATCTGCCTAACGACATCCCTTATTTTGCTGGGCCGCAGGAAGACATTGGTAGCTAGAATGATAATTGCGAAGAACAGTAGGCTGCATATCTGTCAACGATCAAAGCATCTCGTAATGAGATATACACGGAGACTCCCGCTAGCCCACTCGATCTGCATCCATTCCTCCTTTCGAGCACTCACGCAAGATCGTATCAATTATGCATGTTAATTGCCCAAACTTAATTATTTCAAATGCCGAACTACAGTGAAGCTTTTGAGCGATGAAGAATCGTGATTGAAAGGTAAAAGTGAGGTTAGTGAGACCGTGTGGACGAATCTACATGATTCATGAACGGCGCCAGTCCGTGGTTGCTGGATGACATGTTGGGCTGAAACACGGCGTCAGCGATGACAGTGAGATTCTAGTGTACGTTCATAGAGACAGTCAAATCGATGCAGTAAGGAATAGGGAACGACGCGTTCTGCGAACGTTGCTTCATGCAGTCGCTGATCTCGGCCTCTTTTGAGCTCCATATGGAGAAAGAGGAAGGCGGACGAACATGTGGGCAGGGTTTCCTTCGAGGCCGTCCACGGATTCGCGCTAGTCAGCTCAGCCGAGGCATGGAGGAGCGGAGTGGAGCTGTTCCCTGCCAGAGCGTGTCAGGGATATGGAAAGCTCATAAGGCGTTCTGGACCCCTCACGGAGCTTACCACTCAACCTATACTGTTCTGCTGTATCGCAGTCAACTGAGTGCATTATGGCAGCATCAAAGATCCCTTCGTTTGAGCACACGTCCATGGACAAGATTGCACCGACATGTGCGACAGTCCGACAAACTTTTCTCTCGCACAAGACGCGCCCGCTGGAGTTCCGTATCCAACAGTTGCGCAAGCTGTACTGGGCCTTTAAGGACAATGCAGACCTTATTCAGGAGGCATGCAAGCACGACTTAGGCAAGTCGCAGTTCGAGACCTACCTGACCGAGATCTCGTGGGTCATGAACGACTGCGTGTGGATGGCAAACAACATTGAGCGCTTCGCAAAGGACGAGAAGCCCGCAGACATTGCCTTCACCAACAAGTTCATGGGGCCCAGGATTCGCAAAGACCCGCTCGGTACTGCGCTCATCATCGGCGCATACAACTTCCCCATCCAACTGACAATTGGACCGCTCATTGGCGCCATCGCTGCGGGTTGCACGGCTGTCATCAAGCCTTCTGAGTCGGCGCCCTACGCGGCGAGTGTTATGCAGAAGATCATGGCCGAGTCGCTGGACCCCGACTGCTACACGTGCATTCAGGGCGCTATCCCAGAGACGACGGCGCTGCTTGAGGAGAAGTGGGACAAGATCTTCTACACAGGATCAGAGGGCGTGGCACGCATCATCGCAAAGAAGGCGGCTGAGACACTCACACCACTGGCACTCGAGCTCGGCGGCAGGAACCCAGCCATCATCACCAAGCATGCAGACCCCAAGCTGGCCGCAAAGCGTCTGTTGTGGGCGAAGACGTTGAACGCGGGCCAGGTCTGCGTCAGCCAGAACTGCACATTTATCGACCGCGAGCTCGTCCCAGCATTCATCCAGGAGATTAAGAACGCCCTGAAGGAGTTCTACCCCAACGGTGCACGCAACTCGCCCGACTACGGCCGCATCGTCAACCAGAAGCAATTCCAGCGCCTCAAGAAGATGCTGGACTCCAGCAACGGCAAGGTTGTCGTCGGCGGCACCATGGACGAAGACGACCTCTTCATCGAGCCTACCGTCGTCCAAGTAGACAGCGTTGACGATGCACTCCTCCGCGACGAAAGCTTCGGCCCGTTCCTCCCCATCCTGCCCGTTACCGACCTTGACGAAGCCATCAAGATTGCAAATGAAGTCCACGACACACCCCTCGGCACATACGCCTTCGGTACAAAAGCAGAGATGCACAAGAGTAAATCCCTCTTTCCTTCGCCCACCTCTATCTGGCTAACAATTGCAGTCCTTGACCAAACACGCTCCGGTGGCGCCTCCCTCAACGACGGTTTCTTCCACGCCTCCATCCCCACGCTCGCATTCGGCGGCGTCGGTTCCTCCGGCCAAGGTGCCTACCGCGGCAAAGCCTCCTTCGACGTCTTCACACATCGTCGCAGTGTGACAACCACACCAGCCTGGATCGAGAGCTTGATGGATGTCAGGTATCCGCCGTATACGAGCGCGAAGCTGAAGAAGTTCTCGGGCATGAACGAGATCAAGCCTAACTTTGATCGCCAGGGACGGACGATTGGGTGGGGTGGGTGGTTTTTGGGTTTGATTGGGTTGAAGGGGTTGGCTGTGCTTGTTGGTAAGTGATATCACCTACCTATTGCGCGCATATATCTTGTTCGGGAGGAGTTATGGGAATAGAGTTGGATATACCCGGTTGTCAGACTGAAGATAGACTAACAGCGAGCAGCCGCCATTGGTGTCAGGGCGTACCTGCAGCGTCGTGCGAAGTTGTAGGCACCAGTTGATGCAGGTTTGCTTGTTGTAGGATAATCCACTACAAAGCTAAGTATACCCTGAATCTTTCTTTCATTCGTCGCTTCAACGAATCGAATCCATTTGGCAAAACGTGTCTGCCATCCTCCTGTTGCCAAACACTGCTGCTCCTCACGACTGCTTGCTCGATCACAATCAAGACCAACAATTGTACTCACCATCTTTGTACCATTGATAGCAGGCAAACGCAAAACACCAGAACAACAACACCTCACGTACCTAAGACTGCGCCCACGCCGTATCAATCTGAGACATGTTGCTGTAACCCTTACCACCCTGTCAAGTCCAATAAGACATGTCACCACACCACACACCCATTCACAACTACAGCGACGGATCACACAGCTCACATCACCACTACTATGCTGGATCTCACTACGACGCAGACTCTAGCCTGCTAACTGAACCGTCTCCACAAATGCCATCCCCACTCCACTTCCCAAACGCTCCAGGAAGCCCGTGCAGACCAAGTACCAACCGTCCATATGTATCATGGACACGTCCACATCGACCAT
The DNA here is from genome assembly GCF_010093625.1 of Macroventuria anomochaeta. Taxonomy (NCBI): domain Eukaryota; kingdom Fungi; phylum Ascomycota; class Dothideomycetes; order Pleosporales; family Didymellaceae; genus Macroventuria; species Macroventuria anomochaeta. The sequence continues at coordinate 129,758 of NW_022985410.1, read as the reverse complement.
GGACTCCATCGCCCGAAACAGATCGAGCCTCAGCGGTGGAGGTCGTGTTAGAGGAGAGGGTGCCAAGTTCGTTACAGGTGTACGCGCACATGAGGACTTCACATGTCGGACGCCGCACGCGCACTTCACGTGGTAGAAGGCAATCTCGGAGCAGCTCGGAGAGGCGCACTGGCTCTAGGGGTAGGAGCTCGAGTCGCCCAGACTGGTTCGCACTTGCTGGACTGAGAGCGGGAAGGAGGAAAAGCGTGAGCTTCGCTGCGGACGTAGCGCACATCTCCCTCGACGAAGATATGACTCAGGCAAGTCGCGGGAGCAGTGCTGGCGCAGTACATATCGATATCGGGAATATGGAGGGCGAAGCGTACAACATATATGATTCTAGCGGATCGAAGTCGGAATCAGGGTGGCAGAGGAGCTACACTCGACAACATGCGGAATACCAATCCATGCGTCGGAAGATGGAGAAGAAGGCAAGGGGGAGGGAGGGGGAGTATATCCGATTGAGAGGTGGAGAGAAAGCATGGGTCCGGCGGAGGAAGGAAGATAAGGGGGAAAAGGAAAGGCGGTATCAATGTATTGGAGCTTGGGGCGAGGTCAATGATGTTGAGTGGAAAGATATGGAGAGGGTGTATGAGGGAAGGACGAGGAGAGAGAGGTGGGTTAGGTGCTTGTAGCTTGTAAAAGAGTACTTCAGTCCTTCTTTCTCAACCGCGACCTCTGAAATACAGATAGCCTGTTCAAAAAGTGTTTGAATGAGACAGGTACTGCAGGTATACAGTTCACCGTTGCTGCCTAGCGTGATGCGCGGGGCTGAGCGCGGAGCTGGTCTTCTTCCGACCTTCCTGCTGTTCTGTGTCTGGTTTCATATGTTTCGGCACCCTAATTGTTTGAAACATTTATGGCCAACATCGGGGATTACTCGACAAGATGGGTGAATGGCTTCGTTCTTTCGCAGATCGGGTGACGTTGATCGACAACAACACTTCTCCACACCTGCGATCAAAATTTCTACCATACACGCAGGTTCAGCTCATGAAACGAATACACAACACTGCTGACAGGGTCCTGGTCTACATCGGGGAAGGAGAGGGAGCTTCTGGGCTAGCCATGGATTACATTGCAGATGTAGAGGGTGACCTCGCCGAGCATTCTAAACATGCTGAGGACTACGCAATTGAAGAACTCTAACTCCTCCAACAAGCCCACAGTACACCTGAGTCAGCTCAAGATGCTACTCACGTAGGGGGTGTACAAATGCCTCTACAAAAGGTTCAAGGCTCTGGCCCAGCCAACAATCAGCTCCTCACCCCATCCCCATCAGCTCTAGGCGATGATGAAGCAGTTATGGTCCCACAGGACAAAACACCTCAACAATCTGACAATGAGGATGAGTTTACAACTTCAACCAACCAAGGCAACATTCTATACCCAGATATCCCTCTAATCAACGAGCTCGACATTCAACAGTCGCTTGAACAAGAACTTATTGACAAGGCTCAACCCAGTGAGACTCAGTCAAATCAACCAGAATCGTCCTCCCCTGCAACGCATTTGGCACATGGCGGCCCTCTCTTAGTACATGGTCGTGGCTTACTGTCAAGGTCAACAAGGTTGCCCACGAGGATCAACTGGGCTTAGAGGAGATTTTACGGACGATGCGCGTTGGCTTTCAATGCCTTGTCGAACGCTTGTTGAGAGCGAGCTAACTGTGTGTGTTCGCAGAAAGCATTGGCTAGAAGCATGGAAAAATGCAGCAGTATGAACCGCTGTAGAATACTGATAGCTACGGTAAACGATAACGTAGGACTATCGGGTCGATGGAATACTGCACTGTATTGCTATCTAGCTAGGAGACGACGATATACCTGACCCAACAGGGTGGTCGATCAGGAAAACACGCTAACCTCAAAAAGACGTGCCTCGGCTCATCCCCAGCTTTCTAGACTTCGGATGACGACCGCGATCGCAGTGAATCGAACAGCTTCTTGACTGTGACTCCTATCTTTCCACTACTCTATTTCCCACAATCATACAACTCGACAAAATGGACAATTCAAACCTCTTCGATGTCAAGGCAAGCACCCACTGTGCATCTACTCTCAACTCTAGGTTCACTAACAACTTGTAGGGCAAGATCGTGCTCGTCACCGGCGGTGCCAAAGGCATCGGTCGCATGATCAGCGAGGGCTTCGTGCAGAACGGCGCGAACGTATACGTTTCCTCTCGCGACGCAAAGGCTTGCGAGCAAGCGTGCAAAGAGCTCAATGCGCTCGGCAAAGGGAAAGCTGATTTCATTGCTGCCGACTTGTACAAGGAGGAGGATATCACAAAGATTGCCGATGAGCTGAAGAAGAGGGCAGGAAGTACGTGGTGCCACAGTACTAGAACAAAAAGTCATAGCTGACACAACGACAGAACTCGACGTCCTCGTAAACAACAGCGGCAGCAACTGGGGCGAGTCCTACGACACCTACCCTTCAGCAGCGTGGGACCGCGTCCTCACTCTCAACCTAAAGCGTATCTTCCAGCTCACCCAAGCCGTTACACCCCTTCTCGAAACCGCACAGACTTCTACCTCGCCTTCGAGAGTGATCAACATCGGTTCCGTCGACGGCCTTCGTGTCCCGGCCCTTGAGACCTTCGCCTACTCCGCCTCGAAAGCGGGTCTACACCACATGAGCCGCGTGCTAGCAAGTCACCTTGGTAAGAGGGGTATTACGAGCAACACCATTGCCTGTGGGCCGTTCCAGAGTAAGATGATGAAGGCGACGTTGGAGAAGTTCAAGGATGTCATCGAAAGTGGTATTCCCTTGGGGCGGATTGGAAGCCCAGAGGACGTTGCAGGCACATGTATATGGCTGAGCTCGAGAGCTGGGTCATACGTCAATGGCGCCACGATTGCGTTGGATGGTGGGAGTGTGGTTGGTGCTAAGCTATAAGATTTTGAATTATTGCACAGGGCGGGGAATGATAAGTACTTCAACTGAATTCCAAGATCTCAAATCTTCCAATGCAGTGACATTAAAAAGAATGTGAAGAACTGTCCACTTAGACAAAATCGAATCCCAAGTGTCTCTCCAAAGCAAGCAATGCTGTGGTATCTCATGCAGCCCAAACCCAAAACGCCATACCCATATGGACTCCAAACCCCTTACCCGTACCTAATATCTATGGACAAGTTAGACTCCTCCTTCTCCGGCTATCCTCCCCACTCTGTCCCAGCATCTCGCTCCTAACACCCTTGGGCAGCTTTGCCTTAGCCCAGCACTGCATCGCCACCCTCCTCATGAGCTCAATCTCCTCCCTCTCCAACCTCAGCTGCCTCTTGGCAAGCTTGCTCTTCCTGAGCTTGACGCCCTTCTTCTCGCCCTGGGCGGTCATGTACTGCAGTCCAGGTGTCGTGAAACTGCGCTTCCCTCCGATGAAGGCGGTGCGGTCAGCGACAGGTGATGAGACGAGAGACTCGAGATTTACGCATTCAGCGATCAGGGCTTGGATGCCGGTGGATAGTTGGGTGGCCCGTGAGAGAAGATATGGCCAGTGGTCAGGGCCCCAGAAGGGGTCTGAGGAAAGGGCATCGCGGAGGGCGGGGAGGATGTGTGGTAGTGGAGGAAGGGCGCGAGATGTCGATGGCTCTTCGGAAGTTGACGGCGATGTGGCTAGTGTAGCGACAGATGATGTGGAGAGGAGGGATGCGGCGATTGTGAGGCGCAGGTGGGATTCTGTGCTGAGGGTTGTAGATGTGATACAAGCTGTGACTTGTTAGTATCGTAGGCACGTTGCGGTAACAGTTTATGAACGTACCCGGACACCCCCGTGTCCTGCACCAGTCCTCCTCCTCATCGACAAAGCATTGCAGACATAGGAATGCTCCACGTGCCTCCCCAGCAAACGCTAACTCAAGATCTTCGCTTTTGTGGGTACACAACGCAGCCTCAGCAAGTGCCGAAGCTCGGTTGAACAGCTCAAGCACCGGCATCACCAGCGCATGCAGCAGGTCGCGGTGCAGAATCCATGTTTCTTTGGTCTGTGTATCGCATTCATCGTGCTGTGCACAGAAGCTGATGAGGGGTTAGTAAGGGTTCTGGTTCAGCCCGGCGAGATTTGAACAAGGGGGAACGTACCTGATATCCCTTGCGAGGTAGTTCCTCAATATGCAAAAGCCCTCAGAGGCATTGAGTACTTCGACATCCTCCTGTGGGATCACGAACGGGCTAAGTTCCTCACTCTCCTGGTCCAACATGGTGATCTGTGATTGGCTGGTATCCCTGCGTGCGCATCGATAAGCTCCGGTATTCCTATCTGGCCCTCGTTGCTCTTCCAAGCACCACGCGTACTCCAAGGTGAACGATAACGAGAGGAAGTAAGGAAACAACAGACGTCAACGGGCAAGCGGTTGGAGGGAACCCTTTCCTTATTTCAACGAAATGACGCTGCTTTCCACAGGGCGGGTTGAGGCCCGACCCACATCGCTGCACACTTTCCTTGACCCGCGAGAGGGCGTTCTGAATCGAGACCCTTCCCCTTTCCCAATCGAGCTACACCGCACCACACCAAACTCTCCGACCACACGGCAAATGCGCCACAGCGCGCATCAAGCGTTCCACGCTATCAGAAACGTGCTTTACGGCGCGACGGTGAGCTCTTCTACAGTTGAACGGTCACGCCAACTACTATCTATGTTGATGACGTGTTGGTGGTTGCGGAAGGTATGATTGTGGGAAGAAACTGCGATAGGCGCTCTGTGGGGCGCTGTTTCTCCAGATAGAAAGCACAATCATGGTATACCACGCAACACCCCCTGGATCGACGACACGCGGGCTCGACGATCTTCAGAACATGGTGTTTGTTTGGGATGTTGCTGGCCAGAGTGACATGTTTGCTTGGAAGCTGAAACGCGTTTCTATAACGATAGTTGTAGCTTGCGCGGCTTGTTGAAGATTAAGTTCATCGCAATTAAGGGTGGCGCTCGGGCTATGATTGTATGATGCCATTTCCTGTTCAGTTCCTGGTCCTGAGGTATCGAATTTGCACCTGCTCACCCGTACATCACCTCTCTCGGTCTATCGACTGCAGCTAGTGAGGCTGAGATCGCATCAAGGGATCTTGCAACGTGCTCTCGACACTGTTCCAACTGGCCTGAGACCTAGCGAATCGAACAGTACATATTGGTATACATGTCAACAGCTGGTAGCCTTTATCGAAACCAAGGTTCTGCACCATATCTCGACGCCAGGTCTAGCTCGAGCAAAAATAGCGTTCTGGGAGTGCGCTACGGGAGCGCCCGTGATCTGCAACGCAAAGTGGTGGCTTTTTCCTGCGGCTCTCCATCCATAGTGACGGAACCATTTTCTCAGGTACCTTTGATGCTGCGACCTCACATAACTGCTGTGTTTTCGTCCTTCACGTTGCAGAGTCAGGTGCTCATATACCTCGTGTGTTCATCGATAGACTCAGAAGCTCAGTTATGTCTAGAACGCCGCCGCTGAACCTCTTCACTAGTCAGGTACCGACTAACCGCAACACTAACAATCGACAAGTTGTATGGCGTGCGTCGGACTTTGGTCCGGTCGATAAGAATTTGCTATGGATAGCAACACCGCGGAGACTCTGCTGGTGACACGGGTCTCACTGCCGAGTCAACAGATGGCGAAAAGGGTGTTGCAAGACTCCACTGCAAAGCAAAATCATCTGCTGCTGTGGTCGCAGAAAGCGCTATCATTGTATCATTGGGTATCTCTATATATGAAACTATGAATCAGCTGCAATTGTGGCTGAGTAAATGACAAAAAGCGCTGCAGTTGCTTCATTTCCACCAGAAAACGGAACAAGAACCATCGGAATTTAGTAAACGCCTCATACTCCCGTCAGCTGTAAAGTTTTGTTTGCGACCGAAAGGATCCGTGAGCAAAATAGAAAGCTTCTCAGAGATCGGGCCCATCTCATGTTTCGAGACAGCAAGTGGAGGGCTCATTCGGTTGGGGTCAGCTTGCAGAAGGGAGAAGATGCTGGTCTTCGCACGACCGATCATGCGTTGATGTACATCGCGGAGGGCGTCGTACAGTGGCCATAGAGTGTCCAGGTATTTGGCTGCGATGGGCTCGACGCTGCGACAAGGCTCGAGCATGTCCATGCATTCTTTGGCAAAGCCAAGGTCCGTCTCAACACCGTCAGCCTGACCATCGAGGAGCTTGGTCGAAACGCTGTGGAGGAGGACAATGGCCGCAGTGAACGCCCAGTAGCTGTAAATGTCAGATGAGTCCGTTGCATCATCTAAAGCCCGGCAATCAAAGACTTACATGATCAGCCAGCAACGCCTGGTCAACGTGCCATCGAAAGCTATCAAACGCAGGATGCGTGCTATTGTCTGACCTGCTATGGCACATTCATTCCTGAATCGCCGTGCATCATGGCCAGAGAATGTCAGACTGTTCGAAGCGCCATCTGTAAGCTGGCCCTCTGCAGTCGCTACCAGCAATTGGCGGTAGATAAGAATGACGGCACCTAAGTACATGATCTAGCAGCACTGTCAGCTCATAGACACCCACTGGGTATGAGTTTGAAAGCTTACGTGTACCATGAGTATTGCTCGCCTTTGGTACAGCGATAGATCCGAGGGCGCCTCCGAGGTAAGCGTTGGAAGTTGAAGGGTCAGCGGCACTTCAGTGCGCCAGATCTCCAGCTTTTGTGTGAGCATGTCCACGTTCTCGCGAGTAGCAAGCTCGGGCGCAGCCAAGGTCTTTGCAATCTCGGCTGCAATCAACCCAATCTTGCTAGTCTGCGTGTGGATGAGCTCGTCAATCGTGTCTGAAGCCAGGCGATCAGGAGTGCAAGCAACCTGTTTCTGGTCAGACACACTATGGTCGTTGTTGGGGCTCATGCGTACTGAAACGTCTTGAGGAGTGGCTTCTGAGCTGTAGCCAAGTGTGTACGAAAGCCAACTGTCCATGAAGATCAAACTTCGATAGACCTTGCGCCAGTTCTCGTCTATAGCGCCTGCAGCTGAACGATGTAGGGGTGGGCACTTCCAACGTGCGATTAGCAGGCCGGCAGCTGCAATTTGCTTAGCGTGTTGGTGGAGCAAGTGTGACATAGTACATACCGATCAGATACCTTGCGCTCATGTGCTTTTCAAGTAGAGCGTAGAAGGACATGGACAGCAGCAAACGCATCGTGCGCAGGTAGTCGGTCCTCGCAGTCTTCTCATGGAAATGAAGGGTTCCGGACGCATACAAAACTCTTCTTATGCGGTCTGGAAAGCATTCCATATCGTAGTGAGCGCCCATAGCAGCGATGGTAAAGCACTCTGCCAGATCTATGGCATCAATCTTGCCTTTGGGTCTGTATATGCGATCGAGGATCTCATTTGCCTGCTCATAGCTCCACGTGAACACCAGTGATCCTGTTCCTCGAATGAAGGCATACATAGATCGTCTCGCCAGCTCTTCAGATGGCAGATGATTCTCGTCGTAAGGTTGTATAGCTTGAGTAAGGATTTCTCCTCTTAGCGATATAAGTTCGCTGAACGCCAGAGTCAGAGCGTTGTGGCACACTTCGGCATCAGTCCCAGATGACGAAACAGACGAGGGTATTGAGGATCCAGGACTCTCTGGTGATTCAGGGCTTGCCCGTGAATGTTCCCTGGTGCTGTGGCTCATGGTGCGGCCGACGGCATTTCGCTTTCCGTTAGTTGGCTGTGACTGCTGTGCTTTGAAGTCGTTCAAGTACACTTGGTACTTGCGCCAGTCATCAGTCTTCTTGTACTCGTCCATCTGAGATTCGTACTCCTGCATGGCTCGTGCAGCATTGCTCTCCCACACCCGCTTCTGCTCTGGTGGAAGCTCCTGCCATCTTCGGCCAACCTCTCTGGCAATGTGTACAAAAGAGAGTTGGCTGACTTGAGGGTCAGTTCGTAGCTGATCAGCAAAATTTACATCTATATTCTGTCAGATTCGTATGGGGCACTGATCGGATGTATGGCGTACAAGCTGTCTTAGGTTTCTTTGGCGCGTTGGAGTCTGCTCGTGGATGGCGTCTATATCTCCTCTTCTCTCGTGGCGGCGGTGTGGATTGTTGTCGTGCTAATGTCTCCAAGGCAGATATTGAGAGAGATGTTGGTTCAGGCGAAGTAGCATCTAGGTCCAAGGATAGTGTCTGTGGTACTCCACGCCAGGTAGCAATCTCTCGCTGCAAAGTTCGACGGTGGCCAAGCTTGAAGTTCAATGTAGTAAGGTCTTCTTCAGTGATGTCGACTACGGTTTCCCAATTGTGAAAGCCGTTGTCGGACAATATCTGGTGATATGTCGAGAGGCCAATGCGCTCGAGAACCTCGCTCAACTCAGGCATAGTCGGAGTGGAAGGGGAAGGGATCGCCATTATTGCAAAATGACGTGGGTGTCGTCTGTTGTGTGTGCAGAGGGTAGATCTGCATATTTGAGAACTGCGAGCTGTTTCTCAGGCCTGGTATGTTCCGGCCCAGGGTCCCTGCCGGCGGAAGAAGCTGAGGGAGGGTGCATGATGTGCAGTCGAGACTCCATCCAAGCCCGCGCAGCCTCTCTCGATCTTTGTGGCTTCCGGGGTGCATTGGACATCGCGAATCAGACCACTGTCGCGCTAGCCTGACGCACGTTAGCAAAATGCCGAGTGCCGGTGCGGAGACCTCAAATCTTTTCCATGCTGCGACACCAATTGCGCACGCATTTTCGGCTTTGCCATGCTGTGAGTCTGCGATTCATTTTTTCGCACTCATCAGCCTCCCACTACCAGGGGCATTTTTGTGGGCAGGTGCGCCGGGGTGGTTGGCTCCAGACTTCGCAAGCACAAGGCAGCTGTCAGAGGAAGCAGTGGTGCGCTCTAGAGACCAGTCTCGGCCCAATCCTCCAAATAACGATCAGGTACGGTTCTTACCTGGAGACTTCCCGTTGGACAGGACATCCTGTCCGCTAGCTCTGGGTTATATATTCAAACACCATCAAGTAGTCTTGTCGATTCATAATCATTTCAAGATTCCACCTGTGGCTCGCGATTATTGCTCCCCTCCCTGACAGCGCTCAGCCGCAAGTCCAGGGTTTATTAAGCGGGACGTGAGAGAATTACAAAACGTTCAACTGCAGGTCATCCAGTCTGATGGAACAACAAGCGACGCCAGATTGAATACGTGGCGAGGATCGCGTACATTTGAACAACGGTCTGGACTGGTGTGTTTTGCTTTGCAGACTTCCAATTCGTTGTATTAGTTCCGGGTCCCGATGTTGTCCCGTATTCCACGCACTAGACTGCAACAGCCGGGATATCGCATTGTGCCATGTCACTGGAAATGCCATCCGCACGTCCTTCTTGAACCCTCGGATTTTTGCGATCCACTCTGTTCGGCGTTTGGCAACGCTGAGCGTCGCCCTTTCCTACAGGTTTTATTTACATTTCCTTGTGCGCATCGCTTGATCACGTTTTCGATGTGGTAGCTCGGTTCGACAAAGTCGCATTTTAAGAAAGCCATACGCTTACTTGATCCAGGCAGAGGAGTCTGGACCCTCGCCTTTTTCACAGCCACGTTCGCCCATGGTCTAGATGCACGAGCACACTCCTCTCTCTGGCACGAGACTCGTTCTCAAGGCTGTCGCACCGCAATTCACTGACACTCCACCCCGCGGGCAGGGCGGTGGTTCCGAGCCCTCTTTTTGATCGCGGTGTGGTGCTCAGCCTCACCCGCATGTTTGACAATCTACGCTTGACTACTACTTACTCATATCTATTAGTCTAGCTTGGGGCGTCGCCGGCACAAGGCGCACAACATCCGTATCGCACCACCTGCTCCGAGGAATGTCTATGGCATGAAGTACACGACCAGATGATGATGTACTCACCGCTTCATCGAGACGTATCGAGAACATCTGGATTGCCTCTGGATTGACGCGTACCCCGAGATTACATGTCGACTTCCAGATTTGTTACGATGGTTGTTTAGATTTCCACGCCGGATATTTAAAGACATAAGGTACGAGCGAAAGTGGTGTCTTGACAAGTACATGTTTGCAGATCTATGGGGCGGACAACTTGTCCGTGATCAATCGGAGCTTTTTCTTGTAGTCGATGGGTGTGCAGCAGTCAACGATCTCCTCGGATCGTACCGACTTCTGAGTCTAAGGTTACATGATACAGTACCCGCTTTTTACCGCAGACGCCGATCAAACCTGACAGACACCAAATGAACCACGGATGAGCTAGGGTAGCTGTGGTAGATCATGGTCGCGCAGTCCATGCCAGGATCGGCTATCGAGCGACTATTAAGTGGAGTGGAATGTTGATAGATCTTGCTGACGGCTACGTTTTAGACGAATAGTCACAGGTACTTCCCCATTAGCTCTTTCACCTTGTCCAAGTTCAACGCATCAATCCTGTTTCCATTACCCTCCATACTCTCGGCCTTGAATACCGCGTTCAATATTGCTTCCTCCACGGCATCTGCACTCGCCTCGAATAGCGCATTGATCGTCTGGTCATCGATAACGTCCACGCTGTGTGCCTTCGGTTTCCACGGATCCACTTTCTGCGTCGTCGCCGTGTGCTCTTGGACTGTCACTTGGTTCGCAGTCGAGAAAGCCAGGAAGATGTCGCCAGATGAGTTCGATGCCCAGCCTCCTACTCGGGCGAGACCGACGGTCGCACGCTTTGCAAGGCGTCGAAGCTGTGTTGGGTGCAGTGGCGCGTCTGTTGCAAGAATGATGATGATGCTACCATCCTGCTTGTCCTTCTCTTCCTTGATCTTGAAGAGCATGGATGCCTGCGCCAACAATTCTGGGTCATTTGGGTTCTCCTCAACTAGGCGCTGCTGCTCTTCATAGATTAAGCGGCCGATTGGGGCGCCAGCGATCTTGAAATCTCTCATCTGGCCGTAGTTGGCCTGAACGAGAGCGCCGATGGTGTAAGTCTGTCCTTGATCTGCTGGCACCAGGCGACTGCTGGATCCTGTCCCGCCCTTGAACCAATGGCAGATCATTCCCGTGCCGCCACCAATGTTACCTTCCTGCACAGGCTCACTACTCGCCTCGTCGATGCCTTTGACAACGTGCTGAGATGTAACCGCAAACTTGGACACATCATGTAGGAAGCCATCGAACGTCTCTGCGACCACTGGCAGTAAAAACCAGCCCACCTTCCCAACCTGGTCGCGATGCTCCCTTATCCCGTGCTCATAGATGCCATTGTACGCATTCCCGACACCAAAACTGCCGGTGATGACAATAGGTGAATGCAGAAGTCCGGACTCTTCGATCCAGTGCGAGCCGGTCAACTCTCCAGAGCCATTGAACCGAAAGATGCCAGCAAAGCAACCCTTGTTGAACCAGTCTTTGCGAGGCAGGATAGTAGTGACACCGGTGTTGATGGAGCCTACAGGTGCATCTGGGTATTTCGGGGACTCGTGGATGGACTGTGTTGAGACCAACACACCAGCAACGTCTGTCAGACTGTTCTTTGGACCCGTCTCGTAGCGTCCAAGATAGACGGTAGGAAGCAATTCTCGCACCCGCTGGCGCAACGTAGTGCTTGCAGATTGGTTTGAAGCCATGACGGTCATTTGGATGACAGAAGGTACGAAGGTAGGAAAAGCTTGATGGCTGCTCTTACTGCTAACCTTAATAATATTATACTGTCCCTTACTTATACTGCCCTAGTGCTTACTTTGACTGTCGCGGTGCTTGAGCTTCTCGCTAAAGGTCTCGATTACTGGTGCCTGAAGACCAACCTTTGTTGTCAGCCGAAGCACATCAATCAGTACGTTATTCTCAAAGCGCGCAACCACGTTTGGAAGGTGCAATGGCAACGACGGCAACTGAGAGTCATGGACGTGTCGCAAGTGCTGCTTGTGACGCATTCGAATCCATCAATGCAATGTTGTGGGTTGAGGGAAAAGTCAGAGCTGCAACTGCGGCTCATCAGAATTGTCCCACTTGCCACGTGCGGTGCTCTGGCAGGAACCCACCTTCTCCGAAATACCCCGCCTCTCCCTCTCTTGTTTATCAAGTTGCTTTCCGGGTCCTCGCACTCCCATCATAGACCAGACGATTGAGTCATGCCACAATGCCTCTGAACGATTCAGGGTGGTTGAAGACGAGCCCTCTCAACAAATACCACGCCTGCCGGACAGAAGCGCGTCCCTCTGGTTGGTGACTAGACAGGACACCAATAAAGCAATTATTCATCGAGGAAACCAGGCAACATCTTGATCACAGATGGGCGTTCAACGACAACAGCCTTCACTCGGCTGTACGAAGAAGCTCGTTTTTGTTGATTGAACACTTTCGGCCCGTGCGCGTGCGCACCCCACCAATATATGCCAACACCCACACTTCTCTACAGTATAGCAGCAGCCACACATAATACATATGCCTATTTCTCATCGCAAATCTTTCAAATACAAGCAGAACAAGGTTGTTAAGCAGCCACGAATCGGCAGGACTGAGCTGACAGCTGTGGAGCACGCGTTCACGATCGGCGCGCTCATGAGCATCCGGGGTGACTATGACAGCCAACACAAACTTGCTGAGGCTATGGGCTTCAGCAAAGGGAAACTCACAATGTTTGCGCAGCGCGTAGAGAAAGAGGCAGAGGGGTTAGGTGTCTTCTTGTGGGACGAAATTCTATACGAGAATGACCAAGGACGCTGTCAGAGTTTATTGTTGACGCAGGAGCAGAGGGACTGCATCATCTCAATCGTCACCTCCACGCGCACTAACTGCGAAAAGGAGAGCTAGCAGGCTATGGCGCATGGCGACTTTGATGACGTTATACCTGCCATGAGCATCATGACATTTGAAAACGTGATGTATGGGGCTGGTTATGCGCGCAGGAGGTCTGGATGGAGGCCTCGGTTGACGCGCGAGCAAGGGGAGGAGCGCTATGAATGGGTACTGCGTTACAACCCAGGTCATTCGCCCGAGGTCAAGGCATCAGAGCATGCCTGGCCTTGTATAAGGTGGCATGTGACTAAGTACTTCACTCCCAGGTGCAGCAAGGCGCAGTGTGAGAGGCAGTGGGTAGAGGAAAGGGTGCATATCCCTATTGAGGTCATCAACCAATGGGTGGATGCTATTCCAGAGCAGGTGCGGAGGATCATCAAACATGGAGGCAAAACAACTTTCACGAATAATTGCAACACCAGAAAATAGACCTGTATACACTTTGCCTAATTTCTAATAGCTTCATTAAGCTAAAATCAAATGACTGTGTTGATGCTTCATTGTTTTGGTGAGGATTTGTCCTTGTTGGGGTCACGCACAGCCCCCTCAAGCGTTCAATCAATACAAACGAGCTTCTTCGTACTCCCCGCAATATGCCGCATCAGAGATTTGGCGTAGCTGCATGAAGCAAGCGGCTCTCGTTGACCGCCGCAACCCCACTCTCGGCAGACGATAAGTTGTGGAGTGACAGAATTCAAGGCAGTCTTCGTCAATTCCCTCAAACCTTCTCTTTCCTCATCGTCAAGGATCCTCACGGTTTTCAACACGATGTTGTCCCAAACTCTGACATCGTTAGCTCTCTTAGTCGATGTTACCACTGCCAGCTATGCTTTCTATGTTGGCAAGGCATTGACTGAGGATGGCAGTGTGATGGTCGGCGGTACAGGCGAGGAAGTGTCCTCACATTGGCTTGAGATCTTTCCTGCGAAAGATTATCTTCCCAACGCAACCGTCGAAGTCGGCGTTACAGAAGATGCTTCCATGCCTGGTCGACGGCTGAACATCTCACAAGCCGCCCACACATTCCGCTACCTATCTATGGAGTACTCCGATTACGAGGGCTTCCCTGCGCCACTTACTAATGGCGGCGTGAATGAGAAGAGTATTGCTGTAAGAGACGTATGGGCACAGAACAGGGACGAGCTGATTGCTATTACGCCCAACCCTCAGACAGGCTTGCAGTACTCCGATCTAGCGCGAGTTGTGATGGAGCGAGCAAGTACTGCACGTGAGGGCGTGGAAATTATCGGACAGCTGATCGCTGAGTATGGCTATGCAGACTATGGCGGCAACAGCCATCTCATCGCCGATGCAAATGAGGGCTGGGTGGTGTGGGAGATGTCAGGAGGCCAGAAGCTCTGGGCTGCTGAACGTCTTGGTCCAGACGTTGTTCGCGTTCTGTACCCTGGCTACATTGAGGAATTTCCAGTCGACTTCGCAAACAGCACAGATTACATGGGCTCGCCGAATATCGTCTCTTTCGCGGTCGAGCAGGGCTGGTGGAACCCCAATGGCACGGAGCCCTTCAACATCTGGAAAGCGTACGGCACAGCGAGCGGCAACTACACTGCAAGAGAAGGCGGATACAAATACATGTCTCAAGCAGCCCTAGAAAATGCCACGCTCGCCATGGCTCCCGTCTCCGAGAAAGATCTTATCGAGCGCGTGCGCGACTACCGAATCGCCGACGACGAAGCAGGCTACGGCCAAGTCGTTTCTCTGCACACAGACATGGACCCAGACCTGATCCAAATATGGGTTGCACCTACGGGATCTGTAACGGCGCCGTTCAACCCATGGTGGCTCGGGGTGAAGAGCGTACCTCCGGAGTATGGGCAGCATCGTTACTTGACCGCAGACGCAGCATCGACGTTTCTGGACCCGGACTTCCAGTACCAAGAAGCCACGTACTTTGCAGGACGCATCTACAAACAGGCCTTGTACTACACCTGCTCTGATCCCGAGGCCTTTCTGCCAATTGTACAGAACATGCTGCATGGATTCGAGAATGCTTCGTTCAGCGACTTAGCTTGGATCGAGCAAAGCGCAAAACTTTTGGTGGAAAACGGTCAGCGTGACGATGCGCTTGACTTGCTGACTTTCTATGCGCACACACGAGCTGACAAGGCTCTGGGCCTGGGCAAGACAATGGTGGATGCACTGGATGCGTACATAAAGCTGATGGGTCGGTTCCGTAACCCATCCGGTTCGCGGATCAACGATCCAGGCCTTGGAGCAGAGACGGTCAATTGTCTAGTGGGATGGGATCCAGATCAGCCTGCTGAGCAACAGACACCTTTGAGGAGGAGAAGGTGATGTGTGGTGGGAAACAACGACATAGAAACACGTGGCCAGTCGAAAGGCTCATATCGACAACGTCCGGAAGGCAAACATCAAAATCCGACCCGTCGACATTCTTAGCCCCTGGAACTTTGCTGTGATAATCATGAATCAAACCGCGAAGGCAATGCTTTTCTACTTCATTATTCGCCACATACACTCTCATTCGAAAGGTATTGCTTAGCTGTCAATCCTTCCGTTTTCCGCCGACCTCACAGCTGATAACCACATGCGCGCACTTGAGAGCGTAATCGGAATCACATATCGACTTCAACCTGCCACTATGTATGCCTCACCTGACTGGCTCGCTTGCCACACATCCCAGCCTGTTGGGTGTGCCTGAAATATTTACAGGACAAGCACTAAGCCTCATAGGATTCTCCTTCCCCAACGAGGCTGCAGGTGCAAGCGCGCAGTCTATTTACATATTCAAGGTACGGGTTCTCTTAAACCTGAGCTCTCTCCTGTTCCTTTAAAAACTCGAAGCTCTCAAAGCTCCTGTTGAATATAACGGGTTTATTACGCAACTATGCCTTGCTCGGTTTACCACGCCCTCTCAAACCACCAACAGCAATGGCAGACAAACTCTCAGTGAAGATTGGAGCACGTATCTAGCAATACTTCAACCGTTCTCCACCGCAGCTTTGGCGATCATATTCGATTGGGCAGCTAGCCGCCGGGGCCTAGAGTGTACGCTTGTAAGCAAGGCGTCAGTGAGGGAGAAGCTCAAGATATCTCTGGCCCCTATGTGACATGGCAGAAAAAGCGTACTGGCCGCGATAGCCTTAATACTCATGGTAGCAACGCAAATACCAGCAGCTCTGAACAGAGCCTACAACCCCGTAATGACCGTCGCCGCTGGCAAACCATCTGTCAAAGGGGTCAGAGTGAGCGGTGCTAATACCATGAGAGCTTTCGAGGTTGACGATAGAACGCCGTGTGAGGTGGTGCTCCGACGATTCGATGTACAGAACGCTACGTGCGCTGAGCAAGAGACAAAACAGTCGGAAGATTACTGGGTCTATGTGGATGCTACGAATGTGCTGAACCTTGCTGACGGCAGTAACGCGACTCGTATAGATTGAATGGGTCTGGACAACAACCAGATACGATCCTACAATGCGACAGCCACACCAAAGAGGTGGTACTTGATAGATTACATAGGTTTCGGTCTGATAGAAAGATGGAGAATATCAAGGATCTCCGAGGGCAAATCGCTATACCTCGAGAACATCAGAAACAGCGGCGGTCATCAACCATGTGAAGAAGTGACCACCCAGAAGGCGCACCAAAGCAACGACACTATACTAGCCTATCGCAACGCCAGAGCATGGATCAAGGGGCCCCGAGATAAAGAGGAAGCTTCAGCAGATCTGACGTTGTTGAATGTAGACAAGGAAACATTAGCGCTTCGACGACGGCACCAGTAGGTCAGTCATGATTGGGGATGTGAACCAAGGCATCTTCGAAGTGACGACTTTCTCGGCGGAAAAGAGAAGGGAAGGAGAGACAAACGACACTTATATCACGCGGCTGCTATCACTGCGCATCGCAATAACTACACTTGGTGCAGCACAGAACACCGATAAGACAAACTAGTACAGGAAAACCGTGGAGGACGGCAAGGTCTCCTTCGAGATGCCGGCCAGCCGCAGAAAGAGGCGGACCCGGTAGAGCTATACCGGTATCTGCGAGTGCGAAACGGGAACAGTGGCGGAACCACACTATCGCTGATGATCCGCCACACCGCGGGCAGGACAAAGGTAAGCATTACCATTCTCATGATAGTGCTGCTACTGGCCGCCGTTGCAGTCGTGTTGACGCCGCGGGTTTTCGCACAACCCATTTTGCAGACGATTTATGAAAGAACTGCTGCCGATCATGGGTGTCAAGTAGAGAGGAGCCGGCTTGGACGGTGTTTCAAGGCAGAGGCAGCGATAGAAGGTGGGATCAGATTAAGGGCTGTGTCCTTGGACGGGCGTGGGTCTGGTGCTGATAGGAAAAGCAGCAACGGGAGAAGACCTCAACCATCCTAGGCTGAACGGAGCTCAGAGCTGATAAGGATGCTACTTATTCGAGGTTGAGCACCAGTGGGCGGACGGCGTCGGACGGTCTTGGCTCAATGCGCCTGCATGGATCCTTTGACTGGGGACCAAGAGCGCGATAAGAAAACTGCTGGAGCTACGTCGATCATAGAATCTGCATTTCATTCGCCTCGGGGACCGTGACTGCCTCCAAACTCGTGGATCTCGTCTCTGGGTGACTCTTGCTCTACTATGTTGTCTCACACATCCGTGCACTCAATCTTGAACCTTCGACCATCCAGGGTCTTCATTGTGGCTTGCATCATGCTTGGCCGACACCGAAGATCTGAGTACTCGACACGAATACATTGTTCTTGCCTGGAGCCTTTCAGCCGCACCGAGCAACTTGCAAATACCAACATTGATGATTGTTGATGGATACATAAAGTCAATCTAGTCTCCAGCAAGTGGCAAAGCGTCGCCATACCGCCTCCAATGTCTGCATCCTGTGGCTGACCTTGCTGCTGCTGCCTCGACTTGTCGACCTTGAAACTCTCGTTGAAGATCTGATACTTGGTGACAAAGAAGCTGTTCTCGTTAGGTGGCGGACGGTGCTTATCCCTCACAGTCCTAGGGTGCGGCAGCGAGGGATCGATCGGTGTGCGCAGTTGGCTCAGGAGTTCACCCCCCCTCCCCCTTGCTTCTTATGAGCCACTCGATCCTAGATCCCATCTTGATGCGGTCGCGTCTGCCAAACCAGTACAAATCGAAGGAACTGCTGTGCCAGAGCATGATGAACTGCCTACGGGACTCGAATTCATCTTCTGTGGGGTCGTGCCGATGAACGAGGGCCCCCATCCAAGCCTATTCAATGGCTCGTCGACTGTCGTAAGCCGGTCTGATGGCTACATCCATGGTTTACTCGATAAATTCCTGGCTGCCAGTCTACAATACTGTGCATCGAAGCCCGAAGCCGCGATGAACGCCATGATGACGGTGTTGTAGCGCATTTGCACATCGTAGCGCATGGAGTTGTGACCGTCGTCCACACCGTAGAACCAGATCGCCCTCGCTACATCGATAGGCTGGGACTTACGTGTGACGCATGATGCGTGAGCAATGTCATTGTAGGCGCCAAAGTGTAAAAGGGACTGGATATCGTCCGGAACGAGTGGGACGCTGGCGCGGTGCGGTTGAAAGTACATGAACTTGATGTCCGGCAGTGTGATGACCTCTGGGATCCTGTACCGCATGATGGCGTAGTTCTGCGAACAGGCGTTGTGAAGTGACTCGAGGAGCTCGTTCAGTTCGGTCTTGGAGTCCTCCTGGGTGACATCTACAGGGTTTACAAGCTGTTGCCTGGAAACGAGAGCTTGCGTGATTCTGTCTTTGAGTGTAGAACGCAGTAGTCTATACTAGCGGCGATTCGAAAGCAATACACCTCTTCTCAGCCACCTAAGGATCCATGACAGCACAGCCCTAGATGGCGACACCAACCTTGGAACATTTCATATCGCAAACCTACCCTAACCCAGCAATTTTTTTTGATGTCTGAAACTTCCATTTTCAAATAAATCGGTGACGTCAGTCGATATGATTTTCATCTCTTCGGTCCTAGATGTCGTGGTGGTTGCCCCGGTGTTGCTGGTACTCGAAAATTATCTGCGGATCTCAGACATTATGAACACCAGATTCTGCTCAAAGACAGATCACCAGAGACCCTTATGACGTCTCTTGGATCCACAGGATGTGACTGTGCACGCCGGAGAAGTTCGCACTGTACGAACGACAAGCAATCGCCAGGACATTGCCTGGGCGCAAAATGGGGGAAACACATACACGCAAGGATGTACGCTAGAGCCCAACTTCAGTAAACGTATCCCCAACCCAATAAGTAATAAGAAAACACGCGAAGCACCAGGAAGGCCCTGGTCGCGTCGCCCAGCCATCTGTGTTTTGAGGGCGAAGGATTCGCGAGGGTCTTGGTGTGATCTTAGACAACGGGTTTCATCGTACGATGGGCCTGCAGCAGATCAACGGATCCCGGCATAGCAACCGAACGGAACCCCAAAGGATCCATGAGCGCCGATGTCATAATTGTGGAACGAGTCAAGCATCAACAGCCAAACAGATGGTTCTACTTGATAATGCAAGCAAGACAGTTGATGAGAGTAACGAGACAACGGGGATCAACGGAGACAACGGAGATAACGTGAGGCGTTTTTAGTTCATTGGTTGCACTAGCAGAAAGCGCCTGGTGTAAGCCTCATGCAGGTCCGCAGCTCGAAAGCGAACCGCATGTCCACAATGGACGGACTGCGATACGGAAGACACGCACGCGTCAAGGCTCCTGGGATACGCGTCCCAAAGCGGAGATGCAGCAGCCCTGGCTGGAGCACCCGAGCTGTCAGTGCCGGGATGAGGCGCGGATGAGCGCCAGCCCCGGGCAATTCGATAGGGCCGTCACAGCAACGCGACATGTCTCGATCAGGCGTTTGCAGGGAGGCGCGTTCGGATTAGAAACCGGGACTGGTGCATTCTGCCAGGTACGTGAGCGAAAGGGATCGAAATGGAGATCACGGACCCGTTGATGCGCGGGGCTTGCGGCGAGGTTGGGTGGGAAGCTTAGCGGGATGCACCAGCCACCGCAACTACGCAAGACATACTATGTAGTAAACAGCCAACGCGCCCTCGAGCTCGAGCTGCAGCAGAGTTCTGAGGATCCACGCCCAATTTCGGCCCAGCTGCCAGTCGCTCTTTTGCACCCTTTGAGAACACACCGCTTCGCTTCATCACTGCCACCAACACTACTGCCCTTCATCGCTGCCATTCATCGCTGCCATTCATCACTGCCACCAAACACTACACTACTGCAATTGCCCAGCGCATGCACACCATCGACCGCCGACACGACCGCCGACACAACCGCCGACACAACCGCCGACACGACCACCTGCGCCGCTCCACCACTCCTCGCTCCACTCCGACCCTCGCGCTCGCAGCTCCCTCCGCTCTTTCCTAGCTCGACTCCGGCCTCCCGCCTCCCGCCTCCCGCCTCCCGCCTCCAGGCTCGAGCCCCGTCTCCATCCAACCATGGCTGCCAAACTCAACATGGCAGCCTTTGGCGGCGCCCACACAGCGGGCATCTTCTCAGACATGACGGTCGACGGGCCAGTGATCGGCACGCTGGTCGCCATCATCGACCGCGCCCGCAACCTGCCCAACAAGCGCACAATGGGCAAGCAGGACCCCTACTGCGCTGCACGGCTCGGCAAAGAGGCCAAGAAGACACAGACCGACAAGCGCGGCGGGCAGACGCCGAAGTGGTGCGTACCGCGACTCTGCCCAACAGAAACGATGCTGATGCACACGCAGGGACCAAGAACTCCGCTTCACAGTCCACGACTCGCCCGACTACCACCGCATCAAGGTCTCTGTGTTCAACGACGACAGGAAAACCGAGCTGATCGGCGACACCTTCATCAGCCTCAACAGCGTCATCAACCCCGGCGGAGGACAGTCGGATGGATGGCACACCCTCGACTGCAAGGGCAAGTATGCCGGAGAGATCCGCATCGAGTTCACGTACTACGACACGCGGCCAAAGGCTGAGAAGCCAGCGGCCGAGAAGAAGAGGGAGTCCCCGCAAACCGAGGCACAGAGCCCAGCAGTAGGAGGGCCCCGAGGCGCTCGGGGAGCACGAGAGAGCACGCCTATCAAGAGGAGACCGCTCCCATCAGACCCAACCGCTGCATCACCCTCGCCCATGAGCACACCAGAGCACCGGGGACTGCAAGGCGTACGTGCTGGTCCGCGCGAACTCGGCTCTCCACGACATGCCCAAGAGCCCGCACCGCTCCAGCCCAGTCGGCGGCCGGTGCCCGACGCTTCGCCCGTCAGCGCTGCACCAGCATCGAGCCACAGCACACCTGTGCGCCAGCAACCGCCGCAGGAGCCTTACACCGCACCAAACCCGCGCACCTCGAACCCGAACCTGAACCCGAACCCGAACCTGGCACAGCCCGGCGATAGCTTCGACATGTCGTACGCAGCGCCGAAGCCATACGAGGTGAAGCCAGTCGATGCCCTGCCCCGCCACGTGACAGAAGGACATGGCAGGACCATGTCGCAAGACGACTTCCGTTCCCCCAGAGCACACGCCCAGCCACCGCCGGTCGATGCTGTCCATTCACACTCCGCCCCAGTCGTTCCCACACAGCACAGCCACGAGCCAGAACAGCGCTACGCGAGCGCACATTCCCCTCCCTATGCTCACGATCCTTACGATGATCCATCTTACCACGTCGCACCCCTGCGCTCGAGCAGAAGCAACTTGCGGAACCAAAACCAGGACCAAGCCTCGCCCGTCGAGCCGTACCGACCAAGCAGCTACATGGAGGCCTCGCCCCCGTACGATGACACGCACTCGCGCCGAAGGCAGAGCGCAATGCAGCCCACCGTAGAAGACGAAGACCTGGACCTGCCGCCGCCGCCACCAGCGCACAGGAAGAATGCAGCTACACTCCCCCCTGAGCACTCATACAGCTCGACCAACCACTACGCCAACGACTCCCCGCCGCCCCTCCACTTCACACGCCATCAGGAGCAGTCGCCCGAGCCCGGCTACGATCTGCAGCGCCAGCCATACGCAGCTCCTGACTACGAGTACCGCCAGCCGACAGAGCGACGCTACACGCATCCTCGCCCTACTGTCCAGTCCAACAGCCGACCAGTATCTCGTGACACGATGGCACCTTCGCCGTTGCGGCAGGAGACTCCACTCCCTGCTGCTCTGGTTGCTGGCTTCGATGCATCTCGCCGTGAGAGAGATTCCTACCAGGCACCTCCCGCCTACCAGACACCACCACGTCTCCGACAGTACTCTGAACCAGCCGAGTACCGAGCTCCGCCCGAGTATACCGCGCCCGTTCAGCCTCATGAGCTGGTCCACTACCAGTCTCAGCCTCCCCAGGATTCATACTACGACCACGATCCTCCCGAGGAGCCGCGCCGGAGGTCTCCCGTCAACGACTATGTGCCCATCTACAAGCCTCGTGCGCACAGCCCTAACCCGAGGTCTCGTGCTCACAGCCCCAACCCAAGCCCCAGGCACTCGCCCAATCCCGTAGACGAGCGTGCATCAAGAATGTCCGCACGAAGCATGCCTACACGCAAGTCCGTCTCGCCACGGCCACCGCCACCAGAAGAGGACTTTGGCCAGCGTCGACTGTCAGGCGTACCCTTCGGCCCCGACGACTTCAACGTACTCAACCCCTCGCTTGCAAAGCCTGCCAGCGAAGAGCCAGAGCGCCCAGGCAGCAGCATGGAGTACAACGACAAAGGCCAGATCGTCACGTTTAGCGGCCGTGTCGTCGACGCCTCCGACCACCTCCCCATCGACAACTGGGCGCCCGAACCCGAGCCAAAGGGCACAGTCAAGCAAAAGGCGCCCCGTGTCCGCGCCCAACTCAACGGCAGCCGCGGGCTCCAGGAAGCGCAAGCAAGAGAAGAAAAGTACCGCCGCGACCGCGCTGAACGCGACCGCATTAGGAGTGCAGCGGACGTCACGTTTGGCGCTGCGGAAGCCGTGCCTAGCCAGGCACTCGTTATGACGCGCCGGCAGCCGGACTTTGACATGTCCAACGCCCTTGTCCTCGCAGACCGCGATAACGGGTACGAGGCCAGACGACCGGTGTCGCGGGGCTACGAATCTACTTCTCGCTCCAGGGAGGCACTGCGCGAGCGCCACACACCTAACAGCTATGGTAGCTACAGCAGTAGGCACGCTGGCGCGCCGCCCATCCCGGCCAAGATCCCGCTTGATCGGGGTATGCAGAACGAGGATGTGGCGCTGAGTTTGGAGTTGCAGAGTATTGATATTGGGCCGGGCAGTGGGAGCAGGAGGCCTAGGACCAGGGGCACGGAGTATGGCGCGTATGTATAGATGAGAGATGATGGAGATGATGGAATGGCAGCAAGATGAGGCGATGCTGTACGATGTTGACATTGTGCAGCCTGGGCCAACCATAGATTCTGGCATAGTTTTGTTCATTAGGGATTCATTAGGGCTACGATTCATTAGGGCTACGGAGGCTAGGTTGGCGCTTTAGGATACCCGCACGTTGCATACGCATCCGCATCAGCATCAGTATAGAAATGCACTCCTTTCCTCTCTCTCTCTCTCTCTCACCCAAAATTTCTCATTTCTCACACCCAAGACTCCTCATTTCCTAATCTCATCATCGAATCGCACCTACACAATTCTGAACTCCCCACTAGAACCCTCAAACGCCGAGATCTTCCCCCCCACACTCTTTGAGTCTCCAAAGTATCTGATGCGGTACCGGCCCGCCTCCGGACGCGAGAAGCTCGTATCCCAGCTCACCGTAACATCGCTCGTGCCCGCCAGTCCATTGACGCGCTTCCACTCATACACGACCTCCCAGTCCTTGTCGTTTTTGATCTGCGTCCAGGCCCCGTCGACGTTTCGCTCTATCGATGTGAAGGTGCCCTCGAGACGCAGATTGTTCCTCGGATTCGCGCCGACGAACGCAACTCTCACCGTCTCACCAGCATGGTAGGTAGATTTCGGCGCCGTCTTTACATTGCCAAACGATTTCCCGAAACCCGCACCGTCATACACAACGCCTGTTATCAGGCTGATGCTGCGCTTCCTGTTGTCCGGCGGGCTTGGGCCAGGCGGCACCACGCCCTTCTTCTCGTCGCTTAGGTACGGTAGATGGGTCAATGTCGCATTGATAAAAGCAGCGAGCGTGTGCTGCCCGTACAGCGTCGACGCGCCCTCGTAGCGCTGGATCGCGTATTCTTCTGCCGTGGCGATGTAGTGCGCGTACGTGTTTGCTGGGCCGCCGAGGACTACGATGGGGTCTACGGTCGATGGGAGGAGAGAGGATTTGGCTGCGTTGTGCACGGCTTCGCGCCAGCGCCGGCCGGACATGGTTGTGGCCTCGCCCGGAGAGACGATGATGATGAACTGGCCGATGCGCAGGGTTTGGATGTCGACGATGTTGGGCGACCAGGGGTAGGGCGTGTTTGCTTCGCCGACGTTCAGCAAGACTGGCTTGGGATACTGGCATGCTTTCTGCGCCTTAGATGGAGGCGCGATGGCGCTGCCCACCACGTTCCAGAAGGGGTTTGATGGCGCCCCGGGGTCGTTTTGCACAAAGTCAAACGCCCCCGGCCCGTCAGTGGTGCCGGCTGCGAAGGAATTGCCCATGGCGGCTGGGCAGGTGGTGGCGAGCGAGCCGTTGCTGAGGCGGACAGTGTAGTTGGAGAAGTCGACGAAGGTGTGGAAGGAGCGGACGCTGCCGGAGATGGAGGTGAAGCTTGCCGTGTTGAAGATGCTGCGTGCGCCGTCTGCTTGACGCTTTCCGATCTCGTAGCATGACTTTGCGCCGCCGTCGTTCAGACCGAAGTAGGGCCCGCGGCCATGGCAGTCTTGACTCTTGCCGTTCGCGCAGGTGCTGTCGTTGCGTCTGCACTGCTGGTTCGTCCCGTCTTCGCAGTAGGCACCGAGAACATTCGGCGAGGTGTCACCGACGTTGGCTTGGGAGAAGCCGGCAACGAAGCCTTCTGCCACGTTGCCTTCAGCAGCAATGGCTTCCTCGAAGAGGTATGCTGCCACGCCCTTGTTGTCACCGGTGATCAGTGTCTGGTTGCCCAGCATGCTGGTGCCGTGAACAGCGAACCAGTTGAGGATACCCATTGCTTTTCCGTCGCTGGACCTGGTGAACTTGAGCAGCGTCATTGTCTTGTCTACATCGTCCGTGTACCGCGCTCTCTCCGCTGCTGGGTTGGCGAGGTACGCAAACAGGCTACGGTTGATGTTGGCGTCGGCGATCTTCGCGCTCCCTGCACCGACGGTTCCCAGGGCCAGACTTTGATGTGCTCGTTGAATCGAAAGCACTGCGCCGTCGACTATGGCCTGGTAGCTCTGCTTGTCAAAGCCCAAGCTGGTGATCTGCGGGAGCAGGTAGTTGAGCCACGCTCCTGGACCCGAGTGACTATGTGTGCCTGTCACGGCCACATTGTCCTTGGTGTAGATGGAGTACTCGGGCCCCAGAGCTCGAAGGCCTTCCAGGATGCCGTTGCGAATAGCTGTGTCTCCGGATTGGGTGTCCAGCACCATGTACGCGATACGTTCGCTTGGGCTGTCTGGACTGCCTATGATAAAGGCACGCGCGTAGAGGCGCTGGCGAAGGCCTGTCCCGACCTGCGACGAGTTGGCATAGCCCATCAAGTTGAGCTCGACAACGGGCCTGTAGAGATTAGTGCTGCGATATGGTTCCCGAGCTGCCGACATACCCAGTGATGTCTGCCTTGCCCACACCAATAAGGTACTGCGACCGGTCTTCTACCAGGCCTCCGTTTTGCTTCGTACTCACAAACAGGTCTTGCTGGGTGCCATCGTAGCTCTGGTCCAGCCTCAAGTGCCAGGACTCACTGTTCGGAAATCCTAGGTTAACGGCAAGCTGGCCAACGACCAGGATAGCAACAAGAGCCGCGCCCAAGGCGACAGCGATATGTGAGCGCGCCATTCACATGGGCAGGTGTTGGAGACGGAAGTGCGCGGCAACGAGTTGAGGTACCTCGTAGTAGCGGCAAAGTCAGGTAATATACACGTCAGGTCGCACAGCGGCGCTGCACAGCTTCACATAGCAGCCGCGAACGAGAGGGGGGTGGTTACTATCTGTGTCTTGCAGTGATAGGCCCTGCTTCACGGGGACGTGATATCACGGCACCGCATGTCCAGAGTTCTGGGAGCAACCTGGGAGCAAGTCTCGCGGGGTGCAGCCCGGGCGCATGATGTTTCGCTCGTTTCGCGGAGGCTGGCCGTTGGGGCAGGGGATCAGGGCAGGGGAGCGGCGCGCTAGCGGACTTGAAGGTTGCTGCACCTCTCCTCTCGCTGCGCGCTGCCCACATCCTGCTTTGCACAGTCACATACAACCATGCCGCTGATAAACGAATCCTACGACTCGCTCCCTTGTACGTTGGATAGCACCTGCCTTGCTGGCTCTGCTCGCTCCCAGTGCGCCGACACAGCAATGTGTCACGTGAGCACCGTTTCTCGCTCGCAAGCTAATTTGCTGCAGACGTTGATACCCAGGTCGACGAAGCTGGCCTGGCGGCCGCGCGCGCAGCCATCGATGCGGATATCAGAAGCGCCGGCGTAGACACCTCGGACCTGCACCCCGCACTCATTCCGGCCGCAACGTACACACCGCGGTTCTCGGACTTTATTGAGCGCGAGCATGCGCGCCTGGACGGGAACCCGGCATCGAAGCTCTCTGGCATCGACCTGAAGCGCTACGAGGACCTTGATGCGCCGGAGAACACAAATCCTACCAGCGACGAGGATAGGCCAGAGTTACTGGAGAAGTGGGACAAGGCGTTGAAGCAGGCACACACAAGTTCAGAATATGTGCAAGGGCGGCTGACACAACTGGGACTGCTGGAGAAGTTTGGAAAGAATGCTTGGCTGGTCGGCAACTCACAGCTTGAGGACATCCTGAAGGGCATTGAGACAGAGTTGGCGGATGTGGGGAAGCAGCACGAAGAGGTGGAGACGCTGAGGAGGTCGCAGCAAGAGAGCGTGCATGGCGAGATCAAGACGCTGGAAGAGACATGGAAGAAGGGGGTGGGCCGCGTGCTGGAGACTGAGGTGGCCGCCGAAGGACTGAAGCAACAAATCCTGGAGCGACGAAGAGCCGGTGCAGTGTAAAAGGTCGATGTTGTGTTTTCACTGTGCAACCAGGCGCACAAAGCGTTCCAGACGTCAATGATACCCATGCCTTGGACAAGAGTCTAGCTCAAGCCTACCGCTAGATCCTAGGAGCGTGTTATGCTAAAATTGCAGAGAAGGACAGATTCGACGTGCGGCAGCCTGCGAGCGCGGCATCGAGAGTGAAAGGGAAGAGTGAAAGGAGCCCATGTGTAAACACCAACGAGATACAGAATCACAAGGCAAAAGCGGTCTTCTTGTCCTTCCACCACACCAGCTCCAACTGCTTCTTCCACCACACCAGCTCCAACTGCTTCTTCCACATGTCCGTTCTTCACGCACACAGTATCAACATCACAGCACCGGCAGCATGATCGATGTCGCCAACTTTCTTCACAGATTCATCATCGCCTGGATGGACTATGCAATGGACCCCGCTGGTGCCAAGGAGAACAACTTCCTGCTTCGAGACCAGTTCATGGAAAGCTGGAAGTCGAGCGATTACGATCTCATCCACTTGCCATCGCCACAGTCCCATGTCGTCAGTAAGCTTGTTGCTGACCTGCAGAGGCGCGAGCTCAGCCCGAGGTGGAAGGCTCGACTGAGCAGCGGCGCTATCAGTCTTATGAACGATCGCCGCCCAGGCAGGATGTCAGATGCGGAGTGGGAAAAAACACGGTCCAAAGCTAGCCATCCTCTGTACGATGATTATGTAGGAGTCCGGTAACAGCAAACAGGCAGAACTAGACGACGAGAAGCAGAAGCGCGAGACCAAAGGTACTATCCGAGCAAAGGGAGCTGTCCGACGTGCAACAGCCAAGGACAGGGAGGCTCTGTTCACATCCTCGAGCAGCCTTCATCTTTCTACTACGATGGTAAATGGCATCTACACATCAACGTGGACAACTCAAAGCCACCACAAAAGCATTCGACCCTTTGGCGGCTTTGATGTCCGACGTTGGAGTCTACCGAACCATCCATGAGCTGCGCTTTGGGCAGATCGTTGAAGCCAGGAGGTGGCCACTATTTACCATAACCGAGAATGAGAAGTTCGAAAAGTTGGTAGCACACAATGACGTGTTCTGCGATACGTGACTCTAGCGTCCTCGTGACAGCGCGTGTCGCGCCCCGCTTTTTCGCGCCTTCCACCTCTCCATCGTCCTCAACGCCACCATGTCAGCACGTCCGTCACAGCGCACGCGTCGCCCACAGCATTACGGCCCAAGCACTTCTTCCAAACCAATGTCGCGACCACGATGCCGGTACAGAAGCCTTCACCGCACCGCTTCATAGCACCCAATCAGCCATCTACGCAGACACCCAAGGCAAACCCTAAGTCGAACCTGCGCTATGCGATTAGTGCACATACACCGAAGCCAAGCTCAGAGCTTCAGTTCAAGAAGATCACGCCGGCGAAACGATTCGTAGCCGCGCCGACACAACGACCTCATGCCGGCGACGTCACGCCCCGCGCGCCTGACCGCGTCGAGGAACCAGAGTCGAGCGCATCGACGGATCACACGCCGCGACCAAAGACACAGAGGAAATTTGAAAGAGTGGAGAGCATAGAGGAAGCGTCGCAGTCGAGTCCGTCTCGACCGCTAGACGACGATGCAGTCGACATCGTGCAGACCATCGAACACGAGCGCATGTTCGCCGAAGACGAAGGAGGCGAACATCGGGAAGCCGCGAAAAACGACGATGACGACGATGACGACGACGAGATCCTCTTCCCCTCTGCCCCGCATCCAAAGCGCCGGCGCACCTCACCTCCCTCACCCCCCTCCCCCACCCTCCCCCATCAAGCACTCCCAGAAACGTCCTTCCCCGGCGCAGCATCGCACCGCTTCCGCTTTCCGCCTCCACAAGCGCCCATACCCTTCAACAACCTCGATGTCCTCGCTCACACAACAACCACGAACCCAACCACCGTCCCCGCGCCTCCCTCGCGCCCGCACTTCATCCTCCCCCCGCAACCAACAAGCCCACCAAAACACTCCCACCCACTTCCCGAGATCTTCTCGCCCTCGCGCAAAACACAGAAGTACGTTGCGAACGGCCTGGCCTCCACGGTGCAAGGGTGGATCATCGAGGCTGCTCAGACGGGATTTGCTTCTCCTGGGATAGTCTGGGGCCGCGAGAGGGAGGATGGTGTGCGGCTCAAGGCCAGAATCTCCAGCATTGGGAGAGATGGCGTACAAGAAGTGGAGTGTTGCCCGGGGAGTGTGGTGTTAGTTACAGGTGAGACGGAGCCGGGGATATATAATGCGCCAAGAGCGGAGAGTGTGGTCGGTGAGGAGGAGGGTGTGAAGGTGTTGCTCGCTGGGCAAAGGGGTGTGAGAGGTGCTGGGGGTGTGAAGGTCAGGGTGGGTGGGGTTGTTGGTGTTAGGGCGCCCACGTGGGATATCGATGTTTGTGGAGAGAAATGGGCAGTGGGTGTGGATTGGGTTGTGCTCTGACCCAAGTGTGGCCCAACTACGAGACGGAGATGTTTCATGATTTTACGACTGATGACTGACGAATGCTGCATGTTATGAGGAAGCAAGAGAATGCATGATCTACTTTGTAAGGGTACATGAGGCTGATATCATGCTACTACTTATGTGAGTATATCTGTTCATATCCTTCACACTTCGTATCCGCGCTTCGCACTGGCTCACTCCGCATGTAGCCTTACATGCTGATCCTTCTGCGATTGATCTGACGGATGCGACCCATTTCACTGTCAAAGAGTTGCAAGAACATTGCCTTTGCAGCTCGCGTCCGCTCGTATCAACCACTTGTGTTGGTGTTAGCCCAAACCTGATTGCTGTTTGCAGTAGCCCAACCGCTCGGATGGTCCCAAGTAACTCAACATATTCGGAGTCATGAACGAGACCCTGGGAGCTGTATCGGCAATTGGCGTGGAAGTGTTGGGTCCCTGAACCATGGGTCAAGGTAGCGGTGCCCGCACAAAAGTGCACATAAGCAAACCAACAGCTGTCTTTAAAATCTCACATCTCGCATCCGTAGTTTTTTCTCTCGTCTCATCGCGCAATACATAAGTCCACCCAACACAGCGCAACTTCAACACGCATCGTCTTCTCCAAGCAGCACACGATGTCCTTCAGCACCTCTTTCGACTTCACCAACACCCGCTGTTATATGTGTTCATACGCCAGAAGTCAAGGCGAAAGAACTTGCAGCGTCTGCTTGGGTGCAGCTCGACTCGATAATAACAACTTCTCAAAGCCCACGAACATCAGCCCCAGACGCGAACCACGCTACATCCGAGCCTCTATGCTTTGGTTGATCATGGAAAGATACGGGAGCAACATCACAGCGCTCAAAATGGCGTTGGAAGCCGCCGTAAAAACCATGGACAACGACAAGATGCTTCCGATGAAGCCAGACAACCCCGCTGTTATGTTGGCGAAGGGCGACTTTGGTAAAAACGTACCGGCGATCTGGCTTGAGCCAGCAGAGGGCGCGGCGCCGACGATGGACTTTTGTTCCTGGACAAACCTTGAATGTCCAACATGGGGAGGCAACGAGGTCTACGTGTGCATGGAGAAAGGGTTTGAAAGGTCGGTCCATATCAGAAGCGGGGAGTGTGAAAAGTGTGTGTTGGGGGTATGGATGAATGCTGGCGCTCGTTTGATGCTTGGGGGTTGGACTGAGTTGGAGGAAAGGCGACTGGACTGGGAAGATGACTGTGATTGGAAGACAGGAGAACAGAAGAAGAGGGGAGTGAAGCGTGCGTTTCGCACTTTTCGAAAGAGTTTTCGAAAGTGTTTTCGAAGTCGAGACCCACGGCAGAAACTCATCTGGGATTGAGGGAGCATCTTTCTGGTGCTGAAACGTGACATGAATTAGCAGGATCAGATCCCTGCAGAAGCAGCAGTCATACTCGCGCAGAACAATCGAACTGTCGTTTCTGCATCACATGTCAGCAGCTGTTGATGTGAAGCAAATACTCGAATGCCTCCAATATGGCATGTTCTTCGACATCGAGCACACGTGGTGTCAACGCATCTTACTAATCAGGCAGTTACCATCGACCACACTCAGCCAGTGCGGCAGCCATTAACGGCTGCAGTTGCTTCTTGCTATCCCGGGTACATTGGGCAACATCATCTCGGTTGCGTTCCCGCTGGTGGCAATGTTCTGTAGTCATGGTTGGACACGTACTCACTCAGCATTCGCTCATCATGCCGAAACCTTCGACATCTCCTTAATTGCTTTTACCCTCGATAGCCGCTGCGATATCCTACGCCGCGATTACTGGACGCACGTCATCAACACAATGATCGAGACGAGAGATATCACTACCGGAATTGACTGCGATTGAGTAGCTTAGTCGTACAAAGAAGTCTCCGGGACGTGTCGGCGGGTATCTGCTCCCTTATTGTCCCACGTCGTGCAGCGGAAAGATGGTGGAACAAAACGACTCAGCGGGTCGGCTCGATGAACTCGATGAATGAATCATGAGCCTAGGCCATTTCGAGATTCTAGTGCGGCGCGCCCACTTACACGTCACTCTTTCTCCATCAACACCATCACTTTTTGGCATCTAGCCGTCACGTTTCTCTGCGCGCCCCTGCGTCACGACCCTTTTTTGGGCCGCCAATATGGAGCTCCGGTGGCTCGCTACGCTGGTCGACAAGTCCACATTCCCCACACGCGCAACCGTCCGTTGGCCGCGCCCAAAATCGCTGTGGGTTACAACAGATGCTGCATCACGATTCGTGCTGGCGACATGTCCTGCAGACTCAGGCAGCTAACTTGGCAATGGGCCAATTGTAGCCAATGCCTCCACGACCAGAACCCACCTCTCGGGCTCAAATTCTCTCAAATTCAGCGAACGATGTGTTCCTACGTGGTCCAATAGCGAGCACAGGCCAAGCTCGTCTTCCCAACATGAGTCGGTGTGTTGCCAACGTGAGGCTGGCTAGGGTGGCAGAGCCACTTTGAATTTCGACAAGTCGCGCGACACTTGGTTGCGTATCTCAGCTTCTTTACCGGAACCTGTCTTGTGACGTTGTCCTGCACCTCTGCTTCGTCAATTGGAGCGCTCTGTTTCAACCTACTGCCATCGAGCCACGCACAACGCATTTCCACAAATTCGTGGTGCTTCTCTGAGTGATCCGCTTTCTATTCGTCTCTCCGCAATTTGATCTACTCACCCCACATCTCATGTCGCCATTGCGTACTTGCCGTTTGTTTTACACCGCAATGCATCGGGGAAGACATCAAATATAGCATGTAGCACAACTTCTACTTGTCGAATCTTTGGATCTCGAAAGACTACGCTAGTCGGTTTGTCCGACCATGTCCGGACCCGGCGGATATACTGTCTCCTATGCGCAATGGACGAATCCATACACTGGCACCAGTACAGGGGGGCAAGCCTACTACACAACCACTGCTCAGCAACCGGTCGTTAGACGGCTGGCCCCCCCTACTCCAGCTTATGCGTTCAAATATCCTGGCGTTAGCTACAGTTATGGAAACAGCGAGAGTGAGGAAGAGGAAGAATCTGGTATGATTACCTCTCACCGTCCTGATTCCTCCTCTAACCTAGACATAGACGACGGAGGTGCGCGTGTTATGTCAGATGTATTACCCGAAGCACCAGAGCCACCATCTGCTTCCGAAGAGCCACCATCGGAAACTCAAGATCCACCAGCACAAGAAGAGACAGCAGCCGAAGCACCGCCAGCAGACCTCGTTCCTGAGACACCAACAGATGAAACCCCATCAAGTAGTGGTGAGCCTAAACCTGAAGGTGAGCCTGCCGCTGCAGACGTGAAGGATGAACTACCAGGACCGAGCGAGGCCACCGTAGAGACTGCGGCAGCATTACCCGCAGAAGAAGCGCCAGCTCCACAGGACGAACCAAAGACGGAAGAACCTGCTCCAGGAAGTACAGGTGATAGTATTGTCGAAGTCCCATCCGAACAGCAGCCCACTGAGGGAGCGCCTCCTGCCGAAGCAGCTGCGACCGAGGCACCTGCCAAGAGTGAAGCAGTGCCCCCACCTCTGCCTCCGCCTCCGCCACCCGCACCGCCCGAGAACGTAGTGCCAGTATCCATTATCGACGATGGTGAGAAGAGTGGTGAGTCCGAGCAGGCAGCTCAAGAGCCCCCAAAGTCCCCTAAACCTCATGAAGAGAAGACTGTACACTTTGCTTCTGACACGAAAGATCCAGAATCTGCAAGCATCGGAAAGAAGAAGAAAGATGACAAGAAGAAGTTGAAGATCATTGGGAAGGGCAAACCTAACGCTTTTGTTCGCATTAGAGATCCGCCGCCGCCGCCATCACCCCCATCACCAAAAGAAGAGAAGAAGCCTGACAAATCCAAGAAGAAGGAACGTCGCGGCTCGTTTCTATCTATATCATCAACCTCGAAAGACGAAAAGCACGCTTCTACAAAAGACGAACATCCTGGCTCATCCAAGAAGAAGCTCAGCAAGGCTGAAGAGCGGAAGCGTAAGAAGCAGGAGGAGAAGGATAGGAAAGGATCCAACGAGGACGCCGCTCCGCAAGGCGGGGACAAGTCAGTTGCAGAGGAAGAGGATGCGCACTCGGAGGTCGCAGGGAGCGCTGTCACCGCTGACTCCGCCGAGGCGCCATCAGAAGGGCCCGCTGAAGCCACACCTGGACCAGAGGCGACTGTCGAAGAAACACCTGCACCAGATCCAGAACCTGCTACAGAGCCGGATACACCACCTAAGGAGCCAGCTGCGACAGATGCGCAACCTGTAGCCGACGAGGTAGTGGAATCCGCAGTCCCTGCTAGAGAAACTACTGCTGTTGTCGAGGCAGAGGTTGTCGCCGATACAGAGCCTGTCACATCAGAGGATACTACAACCGAGCCAACACTATCTGTTGAGTCTCTTGTGGACGCGACACCAGTTCCTGACACAGAGCCAATAGCCGAAGAGACAAGTACAACTGATGCGGCACCCGCATCCGAAGAGTCACCTGCAACTGAAGAGCCAGCCCCAGCAGAAGAGCCAGCCCCAGCAGAAGAGCCAGCCCCAGCAGAAGAGCCTGCCCCAGCAGAAGAGCCAGCCCCAGCAGAAGAGCCTGCCCCAGCAGAAGAGCCTGCCCCAGCAGAAGAGCCAGCCCCAGCAGAAGAGCCTGCCCCAGCAGAAGAGCCTGACCCAGCAGAAGAGCCTGCCCCATCAGAAGAGCCACCCACGGTCGAAAGGGCATCCACAGTCGAAGAAGCACCTGAAATCGAAGAGGAACCTGCAGTCGAAGAGGAACCTGCAGTCGAAGAGGAACCTGCAGTCGAAGAGGAACCTGCAGTCGAAGAGGAACCTGCAGTCGAAGAGGAACCTGCAGTCGAAGAGGAACCTGCAGTCGAAGAAGCACCTGCAGTCGAGCCGACTCCCATGGCTGATGAAACGGTCAAAGTTGAGGATACTGCCAAAATCGACGAATCGCCTCCAGCTGAGGGGACCGTTGTCGAAGAATCAGTTCCTGTAACTGAGCAGCCAGCTACCGAGGATTCACCTGTCGCAGATCCGACACCTGCGGTCGACGAGCCCATGGAGGACACACCTTCAACTGACGACAAAGACAATCAGACAGCAAGTACTGATACGGAGGCAGCAGCCAACGACCAAGCGAGCCCGACAGACGACTCAGCCAATCCTGGCACCCCAGACATCGGAGATGACACGTCAAAAGTTGTTGATGACGTGGAACCTCTGGAGCCTGTGGACAAGGAGACTATCACTGAGACCGCTGCTGCCGACGGCGTCCTGGATGCAGCCGTTGAATCCAGGGCCAATGCGGGCGAAAGTGAGACTGGAGATGAAGGATGCGAGGACCCAGTAACTTCCGAAAGTACCGACGTAAGCCTTGTCGGAAGCGAGTCGACCTCTGTTGAATCCGGCCATAACGAGAACACCACTGCTGAAGATGCAGATACTGCAGACACCGAAGCTACTACAACGTCTACGCCACCAATTGAGGAAAGCCCATCAGAAGCTCAAGCAGAAGCAGAAGCTGAGCAGCCAGAGGATGTGACGCTAGGGATGACCGACGAAGATACATCCACAGCTGCAAGCACCGACGTCCTGGCAGATTCGCCATCGACCGACGATAAACCTACACAAGAAGCTCCTGTAGTAGAGATGGCCGCCAAGAATGACAGTACGAGCGAAGAAGAGGCGGCGAGTATAGTACAAGCCGAAGAGCAGCTCGGTGAGGGAGAAGTTGCAGCAGGGCTGACCTCAACACAACAAGATGAAGCTGCGAACACCGAAACACCTGCAGTTACGCCTTCTGAGATGGACCCAGTTCCCGTTGAAGTAACAGCGGACGCAGAATTTACACCCGCTGAATCGATGGCTGCTCCTCAAGCCGACAATCACAGCGACCACGACAACGATGAGGAAAGCGATGACGAATGGGATGCCAGCGACGCAGAAGAGTACCCAGCGATCTCTGAGGCCCAATCTGGATCTGTTGTACCCAGCGCAGCTGAACCAGAAAATCCAAGCTCATCCGAGATAGGCGACGAGAGTGAAGGCAAGTCATTGCAGGTCGAAAATCAAGATGCGAAAGTGATTGCGGATACTTTAGCATCAGAGCCTACAGATGCGTCTGACACCACCCCAGGTACGTTCGGTTATTGTTCCGTCTCATCTCAATTGTCTGTCGTTCACAATTACTCTCAACACATATTTTGATTGCTATTGTAATGTTGCAAAGAAATGGCTGGGAGTGTGGAAGGCTGCACACCCAAAAAGGCGCCGCAAGCCTCTGATTGGTCGCTCCGCACAGCGCTTGTTTAACACCACCCAACCCGGCTTATCACCACGTGCAAACATGCTGTTGAGCCAGTCTTCGGGCTGCAATGCATGCGCGTAATCAACCAGACATCGCGACATACGTGGTTCCACTGACTATAGTGGTTGTGTTGACGCCTTCGCTACCAATCTTGTCTCTCACATATTTTGTCGATTTTCTTTCAGCCACCTTGATTTCTCAACGATCACCTACTATGTGATCAAGCGCGCCTTGCGCGTCAATACTGTCGCAAGGCTGTAGCTAATTTGTTCTAGCTATGTCATCAGAATCTCCCAAAGAGGGCTACCAGGCGTCTCGAGATATGCCCGAACAGGCCGCACCCCAAGAATCGGATCCACAACCCCCTAGTGCGGACCAAGACCATGCGCCTGATGCAGACCCGAAGGAAGCTACTTCGCCTGGCCCAAGCGAAGCGCCTGGGGCTGCTGCTGCTGCTGCTACACAAAGCACAGATGAGCAAACGGATGTCGTTGTGAGTTCGGACGATGACGCCAACAACAGCGAGGACGCGCCGGCGTCGCCTGAGGCAGACAAAGCCGCAGCTGATGATCAGGATGAGACCATCAAATCCGATCTTTCGAACAGCGAAACCGAGATTGAAAGTGAACCTAGTGACGAGTCGAGCACTGAACCCGAATCGAGTCCAGTGGTAGATGCAGATGCAGATAAATCAGCAGATGCTGCTGCGCCTGCCACTGACACAACTGAGCCTGTTGAAGAAGCCACTGGCGGTGCTGTTGCTGATGGCCCTTTAGAGAGTTCTGTATCCCCGGAAGAGCCTCCTGCGGTTACCATAGAGACATCTCAAGTACCGGAAAACAAGCTGAGCACGACTGAAGACAGTAAGAATGCTCTAGACCCAACGCCCGAAGAGGAGGGAGATAGCTCGAGCTCCGTGTCCGACACAGTTGATGATTCTATTGTTGAGGAAGCCGCGGCAGCGGATGGACCACCAGTAGAATCGGAAGAGTCTCCAGCACCAGAAGTCTCAAAAGAAGCCGGACCTGAGGTAGAAAGTGAAGCCCCACCGAACCTTGTCCTGGTAGCCGCGGCTATGAAAGCTCTCTGCGAACCAGAGAAGGAGCCAGAAAAGCAAGAAAGCGAGGTGTTGGTAGCTCAGTCACCACTCGCTGAGCAAGATGAACCAGTTGCAGACATGATCACGCCGGAAGCGAAGATAATGGCTCCTATTGAAGACGCCCCCAACACAGATGTCCCAGAAGCCAAAGCAGATTCTGAGGTAGAGCCCACCACTGAGGCGCTCAAAGAAGAACCTTCGGCAGTTCAGACACAAGAGGTCGAGGCTGAGGTCGAGAAGACTGTAGAGGACATTGCCGAGAGTGAACCCGTTGAGACTGTGGACATGGCGAAACCTGAGGTTGATGCGGCATTGACCGAGCAAACACAGGATGCCGCACCTGAAACAGAAGCGACAGATGCTGGAGGGAGCACCGATCAGGCACCTATCGAACCCACAGAATCGATTCCAGATACCGCTCCTGCTCAGCAGGCCATTGAACTTGTGCCTCCTATTCCTGAGGAGTCAGAACAGCATCTCGGCGAAGTAAGCATAATCTCAACTGAGACTTCGGAATCGGCTGACTCACACGATGCCACGAATGCTGAATGTGCAGCTCCAATCATTCCGACTGACCCAGTAGAGCCTGCTGCCGAAACTGAAAGTCTCGAGCCCGAAGTGGCTGTGGCAATTGTGAACGAGGTGCAACCTACCGAGCAAGATACGGTGTCGGAACTAGCACCGTCATATACACCAGACCAGGAAACGAACAAGGAACATCCACCCACTGAAGTAACCGGGGCTGCACCTGCTGCTGACGATGTTTCACCACAGTCTGCAGCGGACACCGAGGCTACAGTGGCAGACACACCAGAACCTGACCAAGAAGCAACATCGGCAGTGGAAGCATCGAGCGAGCTCTCTTCTGCGTCCGACACCTCTCAGGTTGAAGCATCTGCATTACAGCTTGAGGTGCAGGTTGAGAAAACCACCGAAGAACAATCCATAGTAGCCGAGGAAATTGACGCCAACCAGTCTGGTCAGGACACTGGGACAGATGAAGACAGCACCAGGGAGATGGGCGTGCCAGATGCCACCAACGATGCGCCAGAAAACCTTACAGCGACCAATCTGGACCCAAATCTCACCGAGGCTAAAGATGAATCGCAGCCTAGCGTAGCACTTGATGCTCAAGCAAGCGAGTTTTCTGAGGAGCCAATAGTAGAGCCAGTCACAGAGAGTCAAGCTGTTTTCGATGAGTCGCAAGGGCTGACAGAGCCAGCAGTAGCGTTAGTCCCAGAGGCTTCGATCGCTCTAGCCACGGATGAACCTCTAGCACAACAGTCTCTCAGTGACGGTGACGATGAAATCACAGCTACAGACTCACCAAGCGAAGCTAGTGAGCACGTTGCAGACAAGTCTGGTCCGGATGTAGACGTTGAGCAGCAACCGGTAGCGGTGCCGGAGCAAGCACCGCCCGAGCAGGTTATGATCGAAGAGCAACATGAACCCTCTGCCCCAACCGAAGCCGGACCTAAAGTCGACGCCGAGCAGATGCAAACTGAGTCAACACCGGAGCCTGATGTCACTAGCGATGTGCTTCCGGATTCTGCTACCGCAGAGGCCACGGCAGAAATCGTCCTAATGGCAGACGCATCAACAGAGGACGTCGCTACGCAAGATACGCCTATCGAACAAGAAGTGGCAGATCCTGTACCTTCAGAAACCTCAGAACCACCAACAATCGTTGAAGCCGCAGCCGAAGGGCTTGCGGCTGCGACAGAGGAGGCTGCTAGCCCTGCTGCAACAGAATTGTCTGAGGTAGCTGAGGTAGCTGAGGTACCTGTAGAAGAAAACAAAGCGCCGGCTACACAAGAAGCTGAAGCTATTACGGTCACCACGCCTGCGGGATCAAAAGGCATTGTTGAACTTCCACCAAGTGAGCCCACAGTGGTTGAGGCTACCACCGGAGAGGATGTCCTTCAAGAGGATGCCACTACTGCATCAACGCCAGAGTCCTCTGAAGTCGAACCAAATTCGCTTTGCGAGGCGGAGCACGAGGCGTCCATCGAGCCTGTTACTGCGCCCGTAGAGATCGCCCTGGCAGAGGTAGCACCTGCTGAACCTGCACCTCCAGTGGCAGAGTCTGTTCCTGCTGCATCTGATGATAAGGTGGCTCCCGATGAGAAAGCTCCTGTTGGAGTAGATTTCGAGCAACATGATACATCTGAGCCTGATGCTGTCGAGCCTACGCCTGCCGAAGCGGCTGAGGCTGCAACAGCTCCTGTCGAGCCTCCTTCCCTAGAGCCTGCCCCTTCCGAAGTTGCGACAACCGAAGCTGCACCTGTGGAAGCTACAATCGTGGAGCCTGCCGCTGCAGAGCCTGTTGTCGATGAGCCTGCTTCCAAGACGCCAGCCTCTGAAGAATCTGCGCCTGAAAACCTCGCACAGGAATCTGCATCTGTCGAACCTTCTGCTGAAGAATCAGCCTTAGAAGAGCCCATTGAATCTGTGCCTAGCATTGTCGACACCCTACCCATCGAGACCGCACCTACAGAGCCTGTAGCTACGCCTGCTGAAGCAGCTGCTACTGAGCCCGCTGTGGAAGACCTTTCGCCTCATGAAGCTGTCCTTCCGGAAGAACTAACTACCGAAGCCACACCTGCAGAAGCTGCACTTGAAGAGCGGACTGATATTGACCCTATCAGCGAGGAGCACGTCAGTGAGACTCCTGCAGCCCCTGAGGTGCAACACCTTCCAGAAGAGACCGCCCGAGTAGCCGTCGCAGAGTCAATTGATGATCCTGTTCCTGAACCACCTCCAAAGTTCGAAGAGATCATTGAGGCACCCTTGATCCTTCCGGAAGGCCAGCCCTCAGTCGAGTCGATCGAGGTGGTGAAGTCCTTGGATCCTGCGCCACCAGCTGATGCTGTAACCGCACAACCTTCCACTGCAACCGAAGCTGTTTTCGACTCAGCTCCCAAAACACGGGATTTTGCCGTGGTGGACGACTCTGCTGCCGAGTCGCCTCGAGACAAACACCATCGGCGGCACTCCCATTCGCGTCGTGAGAGCAAACATCACTCCCACCGCAGACATGCAAGCGATGCGAGTACCAGAGAGAGACCAAACTTCTCTGGAGCTGCTGTGCTAGCTGCTACGAAGCTTTCTGCATCTCCCAAGACCAAACGTCGTGATAGCACGACCGACCGTGACACCATCAGAAGCAAGCCAAGAGTTCAAGAGGCAGAATTACAAAGTAGCCTATCTAGGGAGCCCGAATATCCCGGACACCGATCTCACCGTCACCGCGACAGCCGAGAGCCAGCATATCCAGAGTATCCTTCTGATCGTCCTCGTCGGGAGAGCAGAACCGAAGACAGGCACAGCAAACGACGCACTCCTGAGCCTGTAGTGGACGAAGATGCTGAGCGAAGGAAGCGGCGCGAAGCTCGCCGTGCTGAAAAGGAGCAACTAGCCGCGGAAGAGGCGACAAGACTTCAACAAGAGGAGGAAGTGCAAAGACAAAAGCGTCGTGAGCAACGTCGCGCGGCGAAGGTAGCGGAAGAGGAGGCAGCGGCCAGGCTTCAGGAGCAGGAGATACAACGACAGCAGCGTCGTGAGCAACGTCGTGCTGCGAAGATAGCAGAGGAGGAACAGCGTCGAGCATTGAAGCAAGCGGAAGAAGAGCAGCTTAAGCAACTGGAAGCAGACAGAATAGCTCAAGAGGAGGAAGCACGACGCATTCGGCATGAGAAGAGACGAAAACGTCATGAAGCCGAGAAGGACGCAAGGCGTTTGGAGAAGGAGAAAGCAGAGCAAGCTGTACGGGACGAAGAGGAAGCGCAGAGCGCCAGGAGGCAACGACGCGCGGAGAGGGAGAAAGAAAAGCTCGAGGCGGCGAGACCTCGACGCAGGGAGGTTGAGGTCCCTCGTGACGCCGCACGCCGTGCAGCAGAAGAAGACTCAGCCAGCCCTGCACCAGAGGCTGCCGAGTCACCACGAACCACACCTCGTCGTCGCATGAGTACCCGTGAACCTCCACCGCCTACACCCAAGCGTGGGAGTTTTCTAGGCGGCCTTTTCGGTCGCTCAAAGACGGAGCCTGCCACACCTCCCTCGAAGCCTGTCACTCCCAAGTCTCGTGTTCGAGCTGAGCCTGTTGAGGTTGTCGGTGCTCCAATCACTAC
This sequence comes from Macroventuria anomochaeta, assembly GCF_010093625.1. Classification (NCBI taxonomy): domain Eukaryota; kingdom Fungi; phylum Ascomycota; class Dothideomycetes; order Pleosporales; family Didymellaceae; genus Macroventuria; species Macroventuria anomochaeta. The sequence continues at coordinate 88,898 of NW_022985410.1, read as the reverse complement.
CCTACGAAAAGAGAGGGAACATCACTCGAGCAGCAACCACTCCTCAAACGAGAGTCGCGAACGAGGCGAGCGTCCCCACCGCAGTCGCCGACACTCACATGGCCATCACCACCGGTTCAAGTCAGCCGAAGAGGAAGCAGAGTACTACCGCTACAAGGAAGAGCGAAGAGCCGCACGAGCACGAGATCACGAAAGGTCCGGTGCCCGAGACGGCGGAGTCTCCCTAAAGCCCCCAATCTACGACCCTCCTCCCCCACCGCCTCCTAAGTCTGTCGCTACGATGGAGACTGCAACAATGGAAGTCGAACGCCAACGAGACGCAGAACCCGATCTTGAACCCGAGCCTATGGTCATCGACACCGACTTGCCCGCATACAACACCGACGACGCTGCTGCAGTCCTAGGCATAAGCTCTGGCTCTGAACGCCGCGACCGCCGCCACACAAGACGCGTCTCCATCCTCGACGAGCGTCCCAATCGCAACCGCCGCATCGCGCCTGGCTCGGACAAAGGTGAGCGGCCTGTCAGTCGCCGCGTGCAGGCCGAGCGGAGCCGTGCGAAGGTGTATGGTGATGAGAGGCCGAGGGCACGGAGGAGCGAGACGGAGAGGCGGAGTGCCAGGACGGGGGATAAGAAGAAGAGTAGTGAGGGGGGGTTGAAAGGGTTGTTTGGGGGATTGTTGAAGAAGCCGTGAGGGTAAATGAGTTTTAGCTTTCGGTATTTGGCGCTTGGAAGGAATGTTTGGGATACATTGGGTGGTTGTTCTTCATTGAACGGCGTCTGGGATGTTTTTGACTTTTTCCTTCTTCTTCTTCTTCTTCTTCTTCTTCTTCTTCTTGCATGCATGGGCGGCTATTTGTACTTGTACGACTGTATGTCTGAGACGGCCTTTGATGATGAGAGTGTGGTTTGCTTCGACGTTGCACACATTAGTTCTACGAGAGGAATGACGCATCGTTTCCATATTTCCAAGACTTTCCCTGCAGAGGGTGAAAGTCAGATAAGCTGAGTCTCAAGTGATGCAACTTGCTGGCCTAAGAGTGAACGATTAACATTATATTCCATCTGTTGCGTACCATGCCTAACCCGAATGCGGATCGTAATTCGAAAGAACGCCACGCCATGCAATGCGAACAAGGGTATCGCGAAGTTGCTTTTTCATGCACAAATTTGTGTCGTAACGCCATGCCCGCCGTAACACATCCCTTTCTTTCCGTCGTCAGAGGGAGCCCCTCTCGTCTGCTATCATGAAGGGCTTTCACACTCCTCCGTGAGGCTAAACATCCCACTACTCATGCCGCTGCTCGACCCCTCCCTTCTCAGTCTTGGTCGTATCGGTAGAGTCAGGTTCACGTGCTATGTGGACCGTGACTTCTTGATGATGAAGACGCCGACTTCAACGCCCTTCTTTGGGCCTCCGCCTAAGTACTCGCGATTCGAAACACCGTTCAGTACTTCCTCGATAAGGAGCGCGCTCGTCATCTCAGTATTAGTGGGTAGTCGTGCCGCTTTCCGGAAATATTTCGTGACCACGTCACGAACCCTAGGCTTCTCTTGCTTGATCCACCAGTCGTCCGCCCATGCTGACCTTTCCAGCATCATCTCTTCTTTCGAAGCCTTTATCACTTCGTATGTCGCTTTCTGATCGCTAATACTTCGGCGACTTGACCCACTCCCGTTGAGTCTCTCGCAGAACTTCTCAACATGCGCCGCCAGCTGATCGTATTCGTCCAGGTAATCCACGGAAGTCATGGAGCCGAGGTTCTTGCCCAAATCAGACGTGAGATCATGGATGACCGTTACCGTCCGTAGCAGTGGATCGAGAATTGGCCCTAGGTAGTCCCTCATGAAAGTCCGCCCACCGGTCCGTGTTGGGTATACAAATAGTAGCGTGCCATGATTAGGCGAGAGCTCCACCAGACGATCGTACAACAGCGACCGCCCTTTGAACGCAAACATCTCAGCGTACTCATTGTAATTAGTAGGAGGGATATATCGCTCGACTATCGAAATGTTGATACTCCCTGGTGGGACGACTGGTCGCGGAGATTGGGGAAGAAGTTTCGAGTCGAGCTGGTAATCGGGGATGGCAACGGCGCTATCGAAGACCTTCGAAGTGAAGTATTCATCTCCTCCTACAACCGGTCCGGGGGTCGACGGCGGCGATTTGGGTAGATCGGAGAGCGTGAAGCGACCAGGAACGGCATGGAAGACGTTGATCCAGGACGTATGCGAGTTGGTCCTGTCGTGAATAGCTGCGATGACTTGGCCGAACAGGTGACCTGTCAATGAAGGGCAAGGAAGGGCATGCGACAGTACTTTTACTTGGGCCAGGTCCAAGGTTTCTGACTCGGTGGCTAGCAATGGTCAGTAAATTGACGTTGCGGGGTCACGATTGTAGATCTTACTGAGGATGTTTTTGACGTTCTGAACCCAAAATGCCATCCTAACCGCCTCGCTTATTTCTTCCGCGTAAGTGGGCACAATGATCGTGGCCTGCCCTGGCGCCGTCGCACTTTCCGTGAGGGTAAGATTTGGCGATACTCCAGGTTCTGAGCTCGGTGGGGAACCTGCACCAGCTGTGTTCACTCTTACGAGCGAGCCCCAATTGAACGTCCCCGGCTCCGACGGAGGAGTAAAGGTCGGAACCTGGTGTTCCAGCTGCTTTCTGGTAGCTTTCGGGCTGGCAACGGGAGGATGGACAGGTTTGTCGGCTTGACGGCGAAACTCCAATGGTGGGCTGAGCGCATGGAGAGGATCTTCTGGTTTCGATAAAGGTCCGGCGCCCAGTGACGAAAAGGAATATGTTGAGTGTAACGGGATACGATCAGGGTGGGGCGCAGCAATACCTAGGACGTCAAACGAGGGTAAACGGAAGTTGGGTGCTGTCCTGGCCAGCGTGGGAGAGGGCAGTGACACAGCAGTCGGTAAGAAGGTTCCAGCAAAGCTCAGATCTAGGTGAGGTTGGTCGTCCAGGGCTGGCGTCGCTAAAGGTTGGGATGAGACGGAAGGTAGCGGGAAGGGCTGTGGTAGAGAAGCATCAAAAAAGGAATGACGTTCTTCGTTAATGGGTACGTCGGCACGTCCTCGAGCTCCGGGGAAAGAAGAAACCGTGCCCTCGTCCGGTGTCGCAGGAATGGCAGGAGAGGTAAGTGCGGCTGCAGCGTACTGCTCCTGCGTGTCCATGAGTTTGGCACCACCAGAAGAGAACTGAGTGTCAGACATGTCCAGGGTGACAGTGACCTCGACGGTTCTCGCCGCTGGCGCTGTCTGATCGCAATCGGCCTGGTCACGCTACTCTGGGCGAGGAGGGTGACAAGGTAGAGGCGAAACGTGGCTGAAAGATCTGACAACCAAATGGGTAAGGCCGTGGCTCCACTTGCACCTAGTCTGATCGATGCTCACGATTGCTGAGGGGTGGAAGTATATGCCAAGACCGTAAGAGGGCGGGGCGTGACAGCGGAGGACTGTGAAGAGGCAAAGGGTATCTCTGTGGTGACAGGCAGCAAACGAATGAACGGATCGCGATGGCCCAAGTGGAACAGATGAGTGAGCGACTGTCTTGGGCACGAACGCGCAGTAAACAGCGCACTGCGGAAGGGTGGGTGTTGTGCAGCTTCCTGCAGGAGCGTGAATGGTGCGCCAACCAACGGGCGCGGCTCGTAGTCGTTTTAGAAACAATGCGCCCGTGCGTTAGAGGGTCTGCAGAAGGCCAGACTCTGCTGCAAAGGTTCTGCTGCACATCCTCACTTCACACCGAGCGATATGGTCTGACTTTGTTTTGCTGGCCGCGTGTGAAAGGTTAGCCTCTGTCAATAATCAGCGTGCAGCTCGAGCATGACTTGTTGGCATTGATCTGATTCCATGCATCGTTCACTCGCATCTTGAACGACACGTGGATCCTTGCTATTACTGACGGACCAACGGGCGATTCAACTGCGGTGAACCAAACCAAGAACCCTCGCGCCCGTACTCTGGTACGCTTTCTCTGCCTGGTAGGAGATTCCTGTGACCTGAGCTTTTGTACGGATCCTGGCGCAGACGCGAATGATACACAGCAGAGACTTCATCCTCGGCTCATCTGTTCGGCCCTCTGTTCCTGCCACTCTGCTCAGAGACGCTAATTCTGAACACACGATAGCTACTTATAATCGTGCCGACTGTGCTGCAGCGTCCCGTTCGTCGAAACGAGAGGCGATGTTCGTGATAGTGCAGCCCCAAGTGTGCGCGTGCTGCACCACCACACCCTAGCCAAATGCCCCTTCCACGACCAACGGTACTCCTCAGGTTTCGTCGATTGAGATCTAGACTTAGCGCTGAGAAACCTTGTGCTGCCTAGCGCTCACAGCTGTTGTGTTAGACAGGGCATCTGACAGCATCCACCACGGCGAATCCCATGTGCAGAGCGCCTTACCCGCAGTGGAATTCTTATCTGCCCGCCCTCCAGCTTCCCAGCGAAAACTTGACATCGTTGCCCTGTCGTCCCGAATTGCATTCCTTGGCTTGAGCCGCGGATTTTTGTCGAGCGGATGCTGAATGACATGGGATTTGACATTTGCCATCAAGCCTTGCTCATGCGAGGTCGGCCGACGCACGTGGTTGAGCAGTTGCCATCACCGAGCCTGCGTGCAACTGTGCTGATTCATAGTAATTCACCAAATGGGGACGATGCTCTCGGGAACCTTACATATCAAGTGGCTGGGGCATGACTTCGTCTGTTCGACGGGAAGGAGGATTCCTTGCGGCTGGTTTTGGCGAGCAACCACCCCCAAAATGAGGCTGCAGTATCTTAGGGCATTTCTTAGCAACTCGTTTCTGCATCTTATGTCTATATATGGACTCGTGCTGAAAGCCGTATCGTTCATCCCCTCTTTCCCAACATACCGAGAGCCTTTCAAGAGACGCCTCCTTGCGTTTCAAGATATCTCTGCGTGGACTCGGCCTTCGCGGGGTGTCAGGGTTGGCCGGATTTTTAATCCGGAGATCTTAACCAATCACCGCCGTCAGCGCCATCCATATGGAAGTCTTAGCTCCCTCGTGAAATTGCTGTTAATATATCAGCATATGCTTGTAGATATAAATTGCGGAGAGTCCTGGTTGTGCAAGTCAACAGGCACGAGTAAGAAGCTCCGCGTGTAAGGTGGGCGTTCAGAAGCTCGAGCTCAAGGCAGGTCGACACTTGACACACAGTCTTGGCAATGCGCTAGCGCGAAAAACTACATCTGCTGCACGTTCACTCAAGTGAGCAATGTTGTGGTCCAATCAAGCTCCATCACCACCAACTGCAGCAGAACTCAAGCTCTCATTGCCAAGATTGACTGAGGGAGCCTCACTTTGTGACAAGTAGTGTGATTCTGATAAGGTAGGAGAACACTGCGCATCTCACCTTCACCGTTGCTTTGTGCTCTGTCTCGCCGGTCGACTACTGCGGATACATATTGTCATCTATTCGATTTCGAGATACTGCAGTCTCCTTTGAAATCATAGAGATCTGCACGATCATCGTCAACTGTGCAGCATTCACTTACAGCTGCCAGGAAATTTTTAATCAATTCAATTATCCCGCTTGGCTGCGCGGGTGTGCGAATGCTGCCCAGGTACCACTGTAAGCCCAACTGAGCCTGAGCAACCACAACCACCACCACCACTACAGTCACAATGCATGTAGGTGCCAAATCCTGCTTCTTATCCTATCAAGCTCAACGTCTACTATTGTCCACCGTCACTTCACTGTGCCAGAACATCGGCTTTCTCCTTGCTCGTTTTGGGTCACCTTAGTGACAGGCGTCCAACGGCCCCGATTCAAACTCATTGTTTACACATTCTGTGCACTAGATTACCTTCACATACGCATATCTTCCCAGAGCTAACAACCACAGATCAAAAACCCCCAATCAGCACTCATCTCAAACCACGAGCTCCTCCTGCATTTGCGCCAAGAAGAAGCCGAATACACCGGCGAAGACGGCACAGACCGCAAGCGATGGAAGCCCAAGGGCCTCGAGCACATGCTACGCGATGTACGTTCAATCGCCGTCCCTCTCAAACTCTACAGCACTACCGCTCCTCACCCATCCTCCGTCGACTTAACCCACTCTCCACCGAACCACCCCAATTCAAGACACATCTAAAATCACCAATCTGTCCAAACTTGTATTGACGACCCCAGGGCCTAACCTACCTTCAAACGCCCGACTACACGACCGCCTCCCTCACAGAAACACACCCGGACCGGCCAATGACGTTGTACAAGGGCGAACACTCACTCTTCCGCGTGCTGGCACCACACTACCGTTTGAACAAGGCCGAGTTCATCCAGATCTATAACTTGAGGCCGACGACACAGGTTATGCTCGAGCTGATTATCGAAGAGGTACGTCCCCTCCTGCCCCTTTGCCCCCTTTCCGCGTTACTTCACTCCCGTGGCCTCCAATGTTTGTTGTTGACGTGGACGCTACTTTGAAGGCACTCAGTGCTAACATATGTTTAGGCGGGCACACGATTCTCCGAACAGCAGCTTTCCGAGATTCTATCTATAATCACGCAGGTGTTTGAGGAGGAGGAAGCGAGTATACCTGCCGGAGTGGAGGACGCCGAGTTGCCCAAGATACAGAACAAGCTGCTGGGCGCGAGTAAGAAGAAGAAGAAGGTCAAGCGGAGGGTGCGAGAGGAGTAAGTGGCTGAGGTTGGAAGCGAGGAATGGAAAAGTGAACAGTACGTGGGCAAGGCTGAGATAGAAGTATTTTAATGTCAAGAACCACTTTTGAAACGAACGGCTGCGACAAAGAATTGCACAGGTTCCATCAAACAGAACATGAATATCACAAAGACCATAAGACAAGACGGAGTGAACTTTTTGTGTGAAATTGTATGCATAGCGGCTGGTGGGTATCCTCCCGCACCTCGTCCTCATCCCCAATATGCAATGCCATCAGATGATACATGAATCCAATCCTACGCCACGCGCCCATAGATAGCACGACATGCGAAACGTCAAAGAAAAAGAAGCTAGATCCCAGAACGCCACCCATTTTCACATGGTCAAACGTACAACAGCAACATCATTCAAGATGCGCGTGTGAGTCTAGTCCTTGCTCTTCTTCTTCTTTTTCTTCTCAGTTGTGTCGTCGTCGTCGGATTTCCTCTTCTTCGAGTCCTTTGACGCCTTCTTGGCTTCCTTTGCAGCCTTCTTTGCTTCCTTAGCTTCTCGCTTTGCGGCGCGCTCGGCTTTTCGTGCCTTCTTGGCCTCCTTCTCTGCCTTCTTTGCTGCCTTGTCACCGCCCTTGGTCGCTTTGGTCTCTTCCTCAGACTCGGACTCGGAGTCCTCGGCGTCGTCAGCGTCAACCATGGTCTCGTCCTCGTTGACCTCCTCTACGAGCTTCTTCGGTGTGGTGCCGTTGACCTTGTCAGACTTCGACTTCTTGGCTGCGGGCTCCTCGCCAGTAAGACCATCCGCATCCGGGTTGTACTTGCGGGCCTCCTTGACGTCCCACTTCTGTCCAGAGCCGAGCGCAGTTGCATTGGCGTTGGGAATGCTCTTGAGGGGCTTGCCCTCGAGAGCCCTCAACCTCCTCTCAATGCCAAGACGAGCGTCGCGACCGATCTGTGACTTCTCCTCCTCGGTGGGCTCAGCAGACTTGTCTTCGGATGTAATGCCCCATGTGCTGAGGGCGTCGACGCGCAGACCAAGAGCGGACTTGGCAGCGAGCATACGGGCAATCTTTCCCTTGTTCTTGCCAGTTGCCTGACCAATAAGAGAGGCGTGGTAGATGAGCTGGGGTAGATTAGCACGCAAGTCAACAGGAACGTTGGGTAGCTCTACTTACACCGTACTTGGGAGTGTCGTGCTTAGTCTTGAGCGCACGGAACAGCGCCTTCTCGGCGCCGAGGATCTGAATGGTGGAACCGGGGGACTTGGCGAGGTTCATGAGGGAGCCAGCGTGAGCGATGAGGCGGGCACCGACGAGCTCACCAACGAGCGCAGTCAGGTTAGGTGCAAGAGCCTGCATACGCGAGGAGAGGTATGCGCCAAGATTCTGACGGTGCTCAGTGAGGTCAACCACCTGCTCGGCGAGAGCGCTGGTGGCTTCCAAATCCTCCTCGGAAATCTCGGTACCCATACTGATCTCAGCGGCAGCCTTGACAGCGGCCTCAATCTCCTCAGGCAGAATGCCCGACAGATCGGCGTCCTTGGAGTTTGTGCGGAAACCCATCTTGAGGACAACCTTGGAGTATGCGAGGTTGTCGTTCAAGATCCTGGCAAGCTCGGGGAAGTGCCAGCCGTACCATTCCTTCACGCGCATAGCATATGTGTTGAGCTGCTTGTCGAGAACGTCGAGACTGGCAATGGACTGGATGATCATGGTGTCGACCTTGTCGGGGGAGAACTTGAGCTTGTGACGGGAGAGCGAGTGCGCAAGACCGAGGCGGGTCGAGTCCATCTCAGCGGGGACCAGATCGGGAATGAGGGAGGTCATGTGCTCGCGGATAGCACGGTAGACATCCTGGGTGGAGGAGTCGGAAATCGGCTTGATGGACAGGCCGGGGACCTGAGCGATGGCGTTGGCGAGCTTGGGGTCAGCGACAGCCACTGCAGATTGTTAGCGCTCTGTGTCCATCTTCACAGCCGAATCGCAAATGGCGTACAAGATGCCTTGGTCTCGTCCTTGAGCTCCTGCAGCAGGCTGCCGAGCATGGAGCTGACCTTGCCGTCGGTGAGGGCAGCGGCTTCGTTGAGCGCAGTGACAGCACTCTCGAACTTGGTGAACTTCTTGAGCTTCAGCGATTCGACAACGGTCGAGACATCCTTGCTGAGCTCATCGCCCTTGCTGAGCAGCTTCTTGTCCTTGGACTTGAACAGAGCATAACCCGCGCTGCAATTCCATGTTAGTTCTCTGGGGCACTGCAGCTTCGTGCTCATTCGCAGCAATCGTACCTCGTCTCGGTAAGGATGAAAAGACCCATTTTTCCTGCTTTTTTGCTGCTCGAGGTGACGGTGAGTCGGTGTCACGGCTCCGTTCGAGCTGGGATTTCGCGATGTGGGAGGGCGCGAGGGTTGTCGGTGCTGGTCAATTGTGCGCCGGTCGTAGCTTCCTCGAAATTTTTGGCTGCCAAGGAATGCAGGAGCTAGCGCCTAAAATGTGCAAGCGCGACCGGCGCGTTGATGGACAGCAACCCAGCGTCTCACTGCATATCAAACGCAGCCAAACACCATGATGTTTTGATGTACAGAATTCCATTCAGCCACCAGGGCTCATAACTATGTCAACCATCAGCGAGCGCAAAGTGTCTGCGTCCCTAGGGCGCTCTGTGAGAGGCACAGCACCGCGTGTCGCAGACCTAGCCTCCACCCCCGAAACGCCGCGCACACCCCTCCAGCGCGCATCCTCCTCCCTCTATGGTTCACCGAGTGGCAATTATCGTACCGAAGATGAGTATGTTGTTTTGGAAGTCGGTTCACGATTCGTACGAGGAGGATTTCCCGGTGAGAGTGCCCCTCGATGCACACTCCCGTTCGGTCCAGACAGGCAAAGAAGGGTGGGCGACTACAGGCAATACGACCCAGAGTATAGTCAAAGAAGACGGAGAAAGGACAGGGGTCAGGAATGGGGTGAAGATCATGAGCTTTACTGTCTAGACCTTACTAAGGTCGACATGGGTCTTGTGGGAGACAAGTTCGAGCGGGCCATAAGAGAGGCATACACGAAGTACTTCCTACTAGACACGAAGCCGCGACGCATCACGCTAGCGCTTCCGCCGCGATTACCGCATGCGCTCATCACAAAGATCCTTGATATACTGTTCAAGAGCTTCCACGCACCCAGCATCACCCTCATGTCGCACCCCGTTCTCTCTACCGTCGCCGCAGGCTTGCGCTCAGCGTTGGTCGTTAACATTGGATGGGCCGAGACGCTGGTCACAGCCGTTTGCGAGTATCGGGAGGTGCATGAGAAGCGGACGTTGCGAGCAGGCAAATGGTTGAGCGAAGAGATGGCCAAGGTGCTGAACGCCGAGCTCGACGAAGACGCTGCACCAGGCACACCGAAAGCAGATGTGTCGTTCGAGGAAGCAGAAGAGGTGCTCACGCGTGTTGGGTGGTGCAAACCCAGTTCAAGAGGGAACCGAAAAACCATCTACTTCCCCGCGCGTGAGGCGCCGTTACTGGAAGAATGGGAAGATGCTATCGAAACACCTCCACCCACCGTCATGATCCCGTTTCCGAAGCACATACCGCCGACCGAGCTCAAGGTAGCACTTGCCTCGTTAGCCAAGCCTGCCGAGAATATCCTTTTCGAACCAGAAGTACCGTCGAACGAGTTCGACGACGAAGAACTGCCTATCCATCACCTCGTTTACCGCACGCTGGTTGCACTCCCGGTCGATGTCCGCCGACTTTGCATGTCACGCATCGTCATAACGGGTGGAGTGGCAGACATGCCAGGCCTGAAGACCCGAATCCTGAAAGAGCTGGAAGTGCTCGTTCAGTTGAGGGGATGGGATCCAGTCAAGACCTGGGGCGCGGGCGCTGCGCGTCACGAAGACAGACTGCGGGCACAGCAGCGCAATTTGGCAATGAAGCGGCAGAAAGAAGAGGGCAGGATTTCTGAGTCGCTTGATCCCGCTGCAGCACCTGCCTCGTTGCCAGCTGGTCTACAAGAGCCGGAGATCGACAACATCGACATCAAGCTCGCCAACGCCAGCTTGAAGAAAGGGCCACCACTCGAGTGCTCCATTGGCGGTACGATCAGAGGTGTGCAGACGCTGGGTGCTTGGGCCGGGGCCAGCCTTGTTGCTCATCAAAGAACTCGAGGCATTGTCGAGATCGAAAGAGAGCGTTACTTGCAACATGGGTTACAGGGTGCCTCGAGAGACAAGGAGGTCTCAGTCATTCCGCAACGGCAAAGCATGGGCCCTGGCGTTGCACGCGGTGCCGGTGAGCGAGTGAGCTGGACACTTGGGGTGTGGGCATAAACGACACTTTCTACGCATACGGACATTTCCGCATTTCAGCATCTCAGCAACGAGAAAGCTAGTGAGCGTTCTGTTTGGTCTTTCAACTATGATACCCATTTCCAATGCAGTAACAAGTCCGGATGTTTGCTGATTTGCGCATTTGCTCAATGCACGTGGCGACGTCTTGATCGGCTCCTTCCCTCATTACCGTCTCATATTAAATGCGTAGCTGCGTAGATGCTAGACAGTGGCTTGTCACGAAACCTCTATAACCTATTCACTGTTGTCAGAGAGCATGCTTTGTCTATGCGCGCTCAACATAAGTTACAAGGCTTACATGCGAGTCTCCTGGGTTGCACAATTGGGGGAGCAGGGCACATCAAGCTCCGTCCCTATGTTAGTTCATCATTGGTCTCTGCTTTTCGACCTCTTGAGTTATCTGGCAACAAGGCAACAAGGCATCTGCGCAAACACGCAAGTATGCGAGTGGGCATGTCGGCAAGCCTGCAGATATGCAAGCCAGTCTTACAGGCCCCGCGGGCAGCCAATCATGTCTCGTGCAACGGAAAAGAACACCCTCTTTATATCCTATCATGCCCCCAAGTATGTAGTCCTGAACACCAGCGTACGGAGTCCCGCGTTTTCTTTGCCCCGCTTGGGCGTCATGGCTCGCACACCTTCCGACAATCCTGCAATACCAGTTGTGAACGACACGAACGAAACATCTAGGCAACAACCCGAAAGGTACACAGCTCCCTGCGAACCGCTCAATCAGTACCATTTCCCGCCAGCGCTTGAACGAGATGGCAGTATCTCTGTTCTGAGATCTGCGTCAAACGCCGATTCAGGGTTTGTTTCTATTGTCGAACAAGACTCTGACCACGAGGCGGACCCCGGTGTCATCCCACAAGCTAACACAACTGAGTATCAAGGACTCAGCGCACATGTCGCGTTTCCTCTGTTATCTCCGCCTCATGATGAGCTGTTCTGGAATTACCTCGTAAGTAGACATTTCCTTTTGGTGAGCGCTGGGGGAGCGAACGAAAGTGACAGGAAGTGGATTGTTGGAAGTAACGAACTTCGAAAAGAGACGTGCTCAATATATACCACGGGCCTGAGAGTCACATGATCTAGTACATACATCTGACTTATCCTATCAACAGATCATGGACGACGGTCTACTGTACCAAGGCCCAATCGGACAGGATCCTACAGAAAACATTCCAGTTAATTTGCAATCGGCTAAGCCTGGAAATGAAGATTTTATTGATGAGACCAAAGCCAGGCCGACGCTTGAGTGCGTTGTACGAGCTGTCCAACGCGACACGCATCAACGACCGTATTCATGCAGGGGAATTGAGGCGAAGAGCATGTCTGAAGTGCGACGACATCTAAAGAGACCTCCTCACTCCCGGTTTATCAAGCTGTGCCCAACTTGCAACGAAGACTTCCTCGACGAAATAGTGTTCGACCGCGAGCATGGCGACGAAGGACAGCTCTGCGACAATGTTCGTGCGCAGCGGAAGGGTATTGAGGGGCAGATGCTACAATGGTGCAAATTGTATGATATGTTGAAGGGGGCGATGAACGTGAGTATTGCCTATGTCGCCTGCTGCTTGATCCTGACCTGAACAGTAGACTCCAAATATAGCAGCCCGCCCTACCAACCAGGACGATTTCACTCCTATGACACCTGCTCCCCATACGCCGATGGATCCGCTCGCTGCGAACACGATTTCGACTCTCGGTACATATAACCTGCACCAAGACGCACCATCAAGAATTTGCCACAAAGAGCGACCGCCTGACATCTTTTGCGCAACTCCAAACACTAGTCTGTACCCTATAGAGCCCACACTGCCCGATTTGCCCCCAGTGTTCGATCTTCCTACGCCTACAACACGATACGATTCTGGCTTCCAGGCCAGCCACGAAAGCTATTCCCCATATCGCCAATTCGACCGAGAAGGTCTAAATCATACAAGGCCATTGTATTCTCTTGTGGGTGCTTGGGAGATAGGACCCGACTTGACATGTTCAAGGCTCGAAGCGACTTCTGACGCAACGCAAGATGACAATGATGTCGTTGAAGTACAGCAAGAAAATATCGAAAGCGCAGTCGATACAAATGCTAGACCGCTGCCAATGCAAGATGCAGCAAAGCCTGCTTCACAGAAGAAACGGTATTCAGAAGTTGTATGCAAAACATGTGGCCAAGGTTTTGCCGGTCAATATGGACCTGGTAATTTGAAGAGACATGTACTCCAAATGCATTCAATAACGTCAAGGAGGGGCTATTCTTGTCGAGTATGTAAGAAGTTTTACAATCGTAGCGATGCATTGCGTTGCCACGAGCAGCAAAAGCACCCTGGTCTAGCAAAGAGACCGAAACCACGAATAAGATATCGGTGAATTAGATAGGTTCATAGAAACATCGATCTTGGCAACGAGTTTGCTTTGGTGGTGCCTTGACGGTGCCTTCCAATCTCGCATCGAACTAGCTATACAACATCAAGACCTGACACCAGAGCAACGTCTGGACATCTGTCGAAATAGATCAAAAGGGATACCGGAAGACGAAATCGAAGATCGCGCCCAACTCGAAGACGCTCTGGGAGACTCATGCCTAGTGAAAAGGGCTAACAAGGCCAACGGGAGACAGATACAGAACATGGTGGCGTATGCCAGAGCTTTAGCTAAAACTAAGGGCGAGCAGCTGACACTGAAACATCTGGTCAGAATCGATGAGGCGACTGCAAGCTTCACCCAAAGCATGAGCGATGTAGTGAGCAGGCAGCGCGCCAAGAATGAGGTGGAATACGAGCGTGCCGAGGGTATACGTTGATGACCCTACCTTCGTAAACCAATGCCAAACTTCTCACAAGATCACTTATTGGAATGTCGCTGCCACCAAGTCCTACGGTCTTCAAGTTATTTTCCTCAACTCCACCATGCTTCTGCAGAGAGCCTTCCCCAGCATCATCTCCTATTTCAGTAACATCAACATTCTTCTCAGAAACGCTCATTTGTAAATCATCGTGAGATTTATGCATGACGTGGTGCGGGAAAAAATGCCGTCTATAAGCCTGGGTCCGTCTGGATCAGGGGAACTAGTTAGTGTAAGTTTGCAGGCTGTCTCTAATTTGAGAAAGCCCTACAAGACTACAATGCTTATAAAATTACTATAGAGCGTGTTCACATATCTGAATTGCCTCCAGAGTTCGGTTGTTGATACTCATAGCTAGGTTGTTGTAGCCGGCTTTTGCTGCAACGGGAGAGGTGTGGTCACAACTGGGTTTCTTGATGTTCTTTTCTTTTCATCGTCATCCTCATCTGCTCTTATTCCAATATCGATAACCCCAAGCTACTGCACTTTGTCCACTTTCATTGGCCTCTTCACCACTTAGCTCAGGAAAATTCTCGAGTTCCCCTGTTCAAACTCTTCGACGCAATCCACATATTCCCGGTATAGCCTACTCCTTTTTACTGGCTTAGGCGTGATATACAAAGGGTCTTGTTCCAGCTGGTACACAAAGGCACGATGAGCGTCCTCTTCTCGTTTGTCGAGCACCGGTCTTCTCTCAAAACATTTCGCGCATCGCCATACTTCCTCTTCCATTGAGTAGATCGCAGTCTGATCCTCATTGCATACCCCTTCAATCAACGCCTCATCAGACAGCACTTCGGTGCAATCGCTATCTTCAATTTCTAGGCTGAAGGGCTCGTAGTCAATCGCCCTGCCCACGTCACGCAGCTTCTATAGATGTGTTTCGAACAATGCAGCCATGCTAGCTGGTGGTTCGGCGAATCTATAGTATCCAGTATGGATAGCATACTATAGGAACTCTTCTAGTTTGTTGAACCAAACATCGTATGTCGGTGCGGAACAATTAAGTTATTAGTGGTGTTCGTGAATATGCCGCGGCTTTTTGCATGCCTAATGTGGCAGCTGTTCAACTGCCCTTCCTATGCGCGCCCCGGTACTTGATTTTGAGTAGCCCCTATGTCATGCGTCGAACTTGATGCTTGCCGTCGCCTTAGCGCAGCACAAGGAAGCTTGAACACCGGATGAAAACCACGAGAGTTGCAAACTAGAACGCGTGGAAACAAAGAAAAGAGCGACGATTGAAGGCGAGAAACGTTAGTGTCACGGTTTAGACTACGTGAGGAGAAGCCGACTATATACTGGCCCTGGAGGTCGCTATTCCAGAACAGTATATACCAGGGTAATAGGGTCTCAACCGAGACCACAACATATTCAAACACACAGAATAGTGAAATACAACCTCAGTTCAAACCTGCAATTCTTCCCACATGCGTACGGATCACTCACAATCCACCCCGACAGTTAGATACACCAGCCGAGCCCACCAGATTTCGACACCTTAGCTATGATGAAAGTGCGGTTACTGTTGTTGCCACTGCGGCGCATATTTCATCGAGTCCGCCCTGCCAGGCTGATTCAGCAGCGGCTTGCCTTGCTCTTCACGATGTTGCACTTCCTTGTCCTGCTGCATGAGATCGCAAGGCGCGCAGCAGCAAGCGCAAAGACAGTCTTTGCAGCCATTACCGGTCAAGTTGTACTTCGCCCGCATATCGCCACGGTTGATCAGTGGTAAGATCCACGATAGACCTACACATGCCATTCCAGTAAAGGTAGCGCACTAATCTTTGTCAGTAGATGGAGTGGGTGGTGGGGTGGGGATCTTCACGCTGGTGTTACAGCAGGAGTACTTGCTCATGTCGCCGTTGGTCCTCATACGGTGACGGGTACGTCCGTAGAGGATACAGGGACACCACCATGAGAGACAACCTGAGTGACCGTAAGTGGTGAATCACTTGAGCTTGCTGGCTGGACTTGCATGTCCCAAAAGGCGTGCAGCATGATGAGCCTTTGTGGTGCCAGTCTTGCTTCTGCATCGTGGCCATGTTGATCGAGAAAGTTGAGAACGCTAAGAACAAATATTATAGACAGTTTAACGACTGAAGACAGGTAGATGTACTGCCAGCCCAGAACGGACTACGCAGCGGGGTTGTCTTGCGAAACAACGAAGTCCGCTGATCATGTAAGAATCACTCAGTCAAGGACAACTACAATTGCATTGAGGGAATGACCAAACATACCTGAGAACTGAATGATGCGTCCGAGACGATAAAGTAGGACCGAAATTGTGGAGAAAACGAAAAGTGCCAAAGACGGTTCAATAAACTTCATGTAATTCGGTCTTGGAGTTCAGTGGGCAGCATGACGGAAGAGGACATATCAGGCAGTCCACCAGTAAGCACGGTTGAGGCTCCAGAACTATGCAGTCGAGCATATGTTGAAACGGTCGGATTCCGAGATCATGTTGTGGAAGGATTATCCTCATCGAAATGCTGACAGCTTATTGCCGACCAGCAAGGTGTTCTCCATCAGACGTTCTGTTAGCGTACGGCTGGTAACATATCGTCTCCTCAAAGCCCAAATGCCTCTTCGGGTTGATGATCGATGTGCTGGTGGAGGAAAACAAGCTCTGATCTTCCCGCGATACCTAAGAATAGCTCCTGAAGTTAAGCCACAAACGCGCTAGCTCAGGAGCTTGTCACTCAGCTCTGGGGTCATTGTCCCCGAACACCATCTGCCGATCACTCTTCAACCACGTCTGACCCTCGTCACTCACTGTCGTTTCTTTGAGCTGTTTGTAATTTTGTAAATATGCAGCTACTTTCGTTTCTCAGCCTTGCTGCTGCATTTGCTAGTGTGACCGCTGCTCAACGGGACCTTCCGCCACGTCCCGATCTCAAATATGACGAGACTGCCGACTGGTACAAGGATCACGGAAAGCCGATCCCAGATGTTGCGCCAGAAATCACCGTTATCGAGGCGAACAGGAGCTATGTCGTGAAGCTTGAATGTCCAGACTGTCCTTTCCTTGTCAAGGAGGGCAGGAAAGCATCATGGCAGGAGCGTGATAACTCTTTGGTACGTCTTGCCCAGTGCTCACGTGTTGCCAATCAAAGAACGACCGCTGACCTTCATGAAGCTTCTGAAGTTTGACCTCAAGGACGCCGTATCCGACATATCGATAATGCGTCTGAACGGTGCCACGGTTCTACCTCTCGACCCGATGCCCCTCCACATCAACGCATACCAAGTCGCCGGCAATCTCACACATGAAGCCATGGACAGTATCATCCATGAACGCTTGCTGGATCCCGACTTTGCCTGGCAGACAAGGTACCACCAGTTCCCTCTGCAATACGAGCACACTCTTCTCAAAACCGAGACTCCAGGACAGTGGTGGATGCAATTTGATATCACAGGCTTTCCATGGGGTAAAGATGGCGAGCCAGTACACTTCGATGAAGATCGCAGGCTTGTGCAGGTTCTAGTCAAAGAAGAGAAACTCGCAGACGGCGCAGAAAAATCTCTGTCTATCAAGGATGTTCAGATTGTGGAGCGATACCAGCGCGCCCAGCCGATTAGGATGAAGTGCGGCAAGCTGGCTATGGTGAAGACCGCCTTCGATCCAAACGAGTGGGACGAATACGGCAAGCTGGGCTCCTGGTCGCGGGTGTGGAACATGGTGTTTGGTAAGATTGGGCAGTATTGGTTGGATCACATCCAGCACAATGCACTTCTGCTGCCGCTGGCATTGCTGCTTGCGTTCCTCATCTTCTTCGCCCGCGTTTGGCACCAGAGAGGGCAGCAGGAGAAGGCCATGGACGCTGAGTATGCTTTGCTGGAGTCTACACAGGAAGGACTGCCTCCAGCATACTCAGACATTCCTGTCATCAAGATCGAAGAGTACGATTGAGCATGGCTGAGCTGAAGGGCGGACTTCATTTCGGAAGGGCGCACCTCATTTTGGAAGGGCGCATTCACCTACAATCCGCACCTGCTGCCAACAATTAATAAACCAAGTGCGGTCTAATGCAAATCTTTCCCACTCCAGGAATCTACATGTTGACCACCATCAGCTTCAACTATCCAGCATATAGTGTTGTACAGCATACAGACCAAACAAGCAACTACAGCCGACCTCACCAACAAAGTCCCACTGAATAATCTCAGCTAAACACGATCCCCATACAACTGAAAGATGTCGTTCAAGATGGAGCCATACAACTCAGATTGGCCAAAACAGTTTTCCCAGCTCCGTACAAGCCTTCTAACTCGCCTTCAAGGCATCAAAGACATCACAATTGAGCACATAGGTATCACAGCCGTGCCCGACCTCCCAGCTCAACCCATCATCGACATCCTAACCATCGCTCCACTCACTCACATCGATGATATCTCTGCAGCTCTTGTCACAAATGGACCATACGAATGTCAAGACGACCCTAGATTCCCTCACTGCGTTCTCCTCAAAGCCTCTCATACAGCACCACCGCACATCATCTTCCTCTGCCCCACCTCTTCCCTACCGGCGCGCGCCCACCTAGCAATCCGCGACACACTCCTTACCGACGCCGATCTGCGCGCCGAATGCACCTCAACCTCCACCCCCTACCGTGCCTCTCAACCGCCAAAAGAGCCCATACTGCAGCCCTACCGAGACGTCAACACCGCATTACTGCAGCAACTCCTCATCGCATCCCAGCAATTCACCACCGCCGAACTCGCCACCCTCCTCATGTCCGATCTCTCCGCGTACTGGCAGCCCATCAGCACGCCGCGCTTAGTCCTGCGCGAGTACGAACTAGGTGATGTGGAGGGCTTGTTCGCCCTCGAGTCCAATGCAGACAATGCACGCTACCAGTCCTGGCACCCCTGGACCCGCCTGGAAGCACGCCAGAACCTTCTACGCGGGATCCAGCGCAGTTACGAGAGAGGGAGAACGACGATCGAACTCGCTGTCGTGTATGAGGGTTCGTTCATCGGCCGCATAGGCGCGGCTATCAGTTCCGTCCCCCGCACTGATCAAACTGAAGAAATGAAGCACCGCAGGCCCTCAAAGCACTTCACGCTGTGGTATTCGTTCCTTCCCTCCCATCAAGGAAAGGGACTAGCTACAGAGGCTATGCGCACTTTTGTTGACAGACTGCTGGAACGTCACGGAGAGAAAGGAGAACACACTGAGATGGAAATTGAGTGCGACCCCAGGAACACGGGGAGTTGGAAGCTGGCGGAGAGGCTGGGGTTTGAGAGGGCGAGTTTGACGGAGAGGGCGTGGGAGTGCAAAGGAGAGTGGGTCGATAGTCTTGTCTATCGCAAGATTGTGTGACGTTGTATATCCGGGAGGTATAAATAATGTTGCGAGGATGACATTGGCAGACCAGTGGAACAGATGTCAGCAAAAGGCAATATTGACATATTTCAGTGCAATAGGCAGTAGCTGAACAAACTGGTATTCAACAACGTGTACGTACAAAAATCGCACACAACTACTTCCATCTCTCACCCCTCCCCATCAACCCTACCTCTAGTACCTACACTCGACCTCCTCATCTGCAATGATACTATACGTTTTCTTCTTGCTCAGCTTCTGCGGACACTTGCGGTAATCCGCATACAGCGTCGCGTTGAAGAAGTTACACATGTCCTGGATGATCGGCCGGGCGGCGATGAGCGCGTTCTGGTCGCAGGGCGGGTTTGTAGCGGGGTTGTTAGGGAGTGCGAAGGCGCATGGTTCGATGAGCTAGGGGCTGTTAATTCTTGTCGAGTACGAGTTGGGGGAGGGGGGAGGGGGCTTTAGATGGAGATGAGAAGGTGGAGTGGAGACGTTGGGATTGCAGGGCAGAGTCTGAGAGGTGAATGGGCGGGAGTATGGGGAGTGGGGAGGGGGGAGGTCGGAACATACGTTAGAGTAGGTGTTGTAGTTCACGCAGTGGCACGTAAAGTCGTTCTCGGCACAGCCATCAGCTTTGTTGGCGGCGATTTGACATGACTTGAGACACTTTGCAGTGACTGGAGGCATGAGTGCCAGGAGCTTGTCGTTGTCGCTGGTCGGCATTAATTGATGTACTTGAGACGATGTGGGTTCTCTTACAGGCAGCGGTACTTTGCAAAGTTGCCAGGCTGTAGTGCTTGTGTAATGTTGAACGTAAGTTCTGCACTCGCAAGAGTTGCGGCTGAGAGAGCGACGGCGATGGCTGATAGACGCATCTTGAAACGATTGTTGGTAACGATTGAATGTGGGAGTGTCGTTGTAGTGTCGAGTACTTTGCCTTGAGTAGCGCTGTGAAGATGGCGATATCGTCACCTTTATATACGCCTCCATAACGCCCTCCCCTTCTCCTCCCTCCATCTAGACTCTCATCTGAGGTAGTTTCAAGATCCCAGTCTCTTAGTTCGGACTGCATCGCATGCCAAAGGTTCCAAGCCCCCGGATTTCCATACCGATATTGCTTTCCTGCAGGAACAAGCTTTTTAAGATGATCTACTGCCGCGCTATACCCAGATGCGCTTTCAGAGGCTAAGAACCGTCAAGGTTCTCCGTATTTGATCGTGTTATTGTAGCGCCACGTGGCAACCACTTACCAAACGAGCCGCACAGCCAAGGTCCGCGTTTTCGATAGCTCGAGCTGTGGTCCGTCTGCACTGCGCAGGAGGGCTTCCATTTGTACAGCGTATCGATAAGCCGGTAACGTCTGCAGCACTGGAGGCGATTTGACTCGGTAGAGGGGCTGAAGTTAGACAAAGGCTATATTGTTGTTGATGGTGTTCTGAGAGGTCCCAAGAGCAAGGCAGAGCGCTCGACATCCGCTTGGAGGCGAGTGATCCCTGGCGCTTACCAGGACCAGGTGCGAATCTCTTTGGCGAAGGCTGGTGTAGTACCAAGCTGTGCATAGTGGTCGACAGTTCACATCTGCCCAGCCTTATCAAGGAGGTACAGGCAAGCGTATCTTGACGGCGTGCGATCTGTCTCCTTGCTGACTGGTCATCCGAAAGACGTGAGCGTGAAAAAATGGTTCGTGTTGATCATCAGGCGTTCGCGCCCAGGAAAACGCTGAGGATGAAGGCTGAGAGCCATGTTGGGATGAGGAACCGGGCCGTAATACACTAGTCTAGTGCAAGCGCCACAGCGGTGGGGATCCGGGGAAGTGGCCTGACGAACAGCACTTGTCTCGTTGGATGTAAGCCTTGGCTGACAAGTCGATTTTTGTCCAAGTCTGGACTCGTGGTCGAGAGGGCGTTGGGCGTGCTTGGCGAGGAATGAAGTGAAGGGAAAGCGTGCTAAGCGAGGTTACCTATTAGCTCACACCGATCAGAAAATGGCCACGATACTATTCGCAATGTCTCGGGTACTCACAGTTTTATCGGTATCTCTGTGCTCTTCGCCGTCGATCAGGTGCGTTTCTTGCCCTTCATTGAACTTTTACCTGAGCTCAAGTTCCCGTTGCACGCTATGGCGTGGATCTGAACGTTCTCCTGCTCTTACATATGACACCAGCCTGACAGTGATCCGGATCATGGGCACCAAACTCGAGTACCCTTGACACGAACTTGATAGTGCGGGCCGCTGGTGTCTGTCACGTTTTTCTAGACTCAAATCAAATGAAAGAGCTGGTGTCCAGCTGTGATGCAGTCGACCTGTTTGAAACGTACCCTGGTATTGTCGCCGGCAGCTGCTTTCCAGCTCAGGAAGATGTAGCTTGCCACAGGCAGGATGTCTGGTCTCTCCTGTGCCATCGAGGCCTCTTGACCCTGGCGTGGTGAAGGTATACGGCGGTTCATTGCTCTCCTATGATGGCTGACAGCGGCAGCCTAGACTCGAGCTGTGTGCAGGTCTTCTGCTGTCAGACACTGGATGCCGTTTTTTTTTCTTTCAAGAAACTGAGTGTGAAAGGCAAGTGTATTGTGCGAGGAAGGAGTCAAAAGTAAAGCGAAGGGGACGGAGTGGATGTGACTGCTCTGCTCTGACGGCGCTAGTGTTGTGAGGTGAGGAAGACGCATACGCACGTAATTCGGACATCTTGGAGCCGCAACTTCGTTCGCCGCGGACGAGCCGGCCTGAGCTGGCCGAGGAGAAGTCACAACATGCGAGGCAAGTATGTGGTCGGGTCAGGGCCACGACAGGCCAATTGCAATGCCAGGCTCTTATGCTTCCTATTGTACAACTGCAATGCACCGAACACCCGTCTCGTGCCGCTAATTTACAATGCTCTCAACATATACATCTTACAGCGAGATCTCGCCCTTCCATGTTCCTTCTGTCAGCCCCAGTGTCTCGATGCAGTGCTGCCACCTCGGTCCACCGCGCTCCCTTCTCCTCAGATACTGCAGCAGCTTCTGCCGCCTGTGCACCAGCAACCTCAGGTTGCGCTTGTTGTGCTTGTCGCCCTTGCCTCGTGTCGACAGGAAGTCTGCAAGGGTCTTGATCTTCGCGGTCAGGATGGCGATTTGCACCTCTGACGATCCTGTGTCCGGCCCAATGCGCTTCCCTGTTGCAGCGACATTGGTCTCGGGACGGACGGCGGGTGGTGCATCGGAGTTGATCTTGATCAGATGTGGTGCGCGGGGCGGCAGGACCTTGTCGGTGTTGTGGCGGCCGAATGTGTTGATGCAGCGGGTGATGTTGACGCGCATGCGGTCCTTGCTGGACCCGTTCTCGAGGGCCGTGATGCGGGCAATGGCCTCGGCGGCGCGGGCGTGGTCGTCCTTGTTCTGGGCCACGATCTCGTCGGCGGTCTTCTGGATGTTGCTGGCCGCGTTGTGTCGCATCGAGGAGCTCCACTTGTGAGGCCCTGCGGATGGAGCTGACCCTGCAAGCTCGCTCAGCGGGACGGCCAGGCGCTTGCTCTGCTCCAGCTGAGATTCGATGCCAGTGGGGTCGAAGCGGTAGTTCAGCTGGTGGTCGGCCGGCGTGCTCTCGGCAGTCCCTGCTGGCCTGCCCGTGTCGAAGGACTGCACGAAGGGCGTCGACACACCGCGGACGGGGTTGCCCAGGCTGTCTACGCGCGACTGCTCCAGCTCGGCGCGGCGCGACAGGTTGGCCGCCTTCTTGCGGGCCTTCTGTGCGGCGACGTAGGGGTCGTGCTCGAACCGCTGCTTGCGCTCCAGCGAGGTGAGCTTCTTGTGCAGCGGCCCCGTCGTCGAGAAGGCGCGCAGCGGGAGGCTGAAGGCCGACGGCGAGCTCGAGGCCCGCAGGCACAATGGGACGGGTATCCGGGGCGGCATGGTGATGGTCGGCTGCGGCGGCTACTGCTCCCCTCCTACACGCATCCTGGTGTTCACCCTCATCGATGCAAAAGTTCCTCCGGCCAGTTGTTCCGCCCCGACGCCGCCTTGCCCGATGCGGCTACTCCCACGCGAATTCCCACAACACCCTCCCCCTCCGACAATTGCGCAGCGCGACCGCACAACTCTCCAACACCGACAAGCAGCTGCCCTCCGTGTCCAATCCGTCAAGATGGCCCCCTCCAACCTCCCCGCGATCTTCAACCCCACCCAGCAGGACATTGAGATGCTCCTCGCTGCCCAGTGCCACCTCGGCGCGAAGAACCTCCAGGTGCACATGGAGCCCTACCTGTGGAAGACCAGGGCCGACGGCGTCAACGTCCTGAACGTCGGCAAGACCTGGGAGAAGATTGTCCTCGCTGCGCGCATCATCGCCGCTATTGACAACCCGGCCGACAGTAAGAGAGAGATCTGCGACTGCGAAATTCGAACTTTTTCGAGATCGCACGTGCGCGCACAGCAGAGAGAAGGCTCACGGACTGACATTTCTTAGTCTGCGTTATCTCTGCCCGTCCCTACGGTCAGCGTGCGGTCCTCAAGTTCGCCGCCCACACCGGCGCTGTCGCCATCGCCGGTCGCTTCACCCCCGGTAACTTCACCAACTACATCACCCGCTCGTTCAAGGAGCCCCGCCTCATCATCGTCACCGACCCTCGCACCGACGCCCAGGCTATCAAGGAGGCCTCCTACGTCAACATCCCGGTCATTGTAAGCCATGCCTCAGCGTGAAGGAATTGAGTCTGTACTAACGGTATCAGGCCCTCTGCGACGGTGACTCTCCCACCGAGTACGTCGATGTTGCCATCCCCACCAACAACAAGGGTCGCCACGCCATCGGTCTCGTCTGGTGGATGCTCGCCCGTGAGGTCCTCCGCCTGCGCGGCACCCTCGCTTCCCGCGAGGCTGAGTGGGACGTCATGACCGACTTGTACTTCTACCGCGACCCCGAGGCCGAGGAGAACAAGGACGCCTCCGGTGTCGAGGAGGCCAAGGTCCCCGGCGCCGACGAGGTTGGCCCCGCCGCTGTCGAAGCCGGCTTCACCTCGGAGTGGGAGGTCTCCGGCGCCTCCGCTGGTGCCTTCACCTCCCAGGCTGCTGCCCCCGGCGCATCCTGGGACGCTGATGCCTCTGACTGGGCTGCCGCTTCCGGCGAGCAGGCTCAGCAGACCGGCAACGAGGGCTGGGGCGCTGAGGCTGCCCCCGCTACCACCACCCAGTGGTAGACGTTGTCTTCTTCACACCCTCATACCCTGTCATTGACAACTGCATCTCGGCATGTCGGCGTACGGATGGATAGGCAAGGCTTGGAAGAGAAAGGAAAAGCAAAATGAGACCATTTACCGTTCATACTATGGTGTCTGTGTGAAAGGAGGCGGGAACATGACCAATGCTATGCGCTGATGAGGGAAAGATATCCGCGCTGCGACTATGTATAGCCTATGTATGTAGGAGCAGGGCGGGGGAAAGCCCTGTGCTGGCGGTCGGGTTGTTCTTGAGCTGACGCCCATTCCTGAATCCATCTCCACCAAACGTTCACCCCCAAACCTGCAGACGTGCATGTCGTGTCGTGTCGTGTTGTGTTTCGTCCGAGCGCCATCAAACTCAAGTTGCTATTGTCGAGACTAAGCTCAAGCGTCACTGGACTGCGTGCCTTGCAGCTCTCACTGTTACAGACAGTGGACTCAGCCAGATCAACAGAACACGCATCAAACGCTTCATCATGCCAGAACCCTGATACCAGCTCCTTCTCAAGCGACCTGTCCCTTGCAGTGATTTGCGCTCTTCGACATGGCAAAGTGGAAGGTTGAATGCTCATCAAGCTATAGTTAGCAAACGTGCGGCCCCACATTGCGGGAGTGGGAGGACCAGAGCGCGGACAACCCACGCTTCACACCAGCCCGCAGCGAACGCCCAGAGCCTCCGAGCCTCCGAGCCTCCAGGCCCTGCATCTCCTCCTCTCTGCTCGAAATCTGCATCTCTACTCGAAATCTGCACTCTCTCCCCCTTGCGATAGCCAAGGTCCACATATCTGCCCCGTCAGACATCCAGCACTCGGACAGGAGGGGGGCAAGAGCGGTATCGGGAGAGGAGGCGATGGCATCCCCCATGGTTGACGGGCGGGTCGAACCGCACCGCAAAGCAACGTACACGCTGGACGTCAGCGACCAGATCCGGAAGGAAGACAGGTCAGGGAACGGGTTCAGCGGAGTGAAATGTATGCACGTGCTCTCCTGTCTAGTCCTCAAGCCGGTCTCCGCATACCAACCCTAAGATGCGACATCCGCGACACAGCTCGCTAACGTCCGCCTACTCAGACAACCACAAACCCAACCTCTCGAC
This sequence comes from Macroventuria anomochaeta, assembly GCF_010093625.1. Lineage (NCBI taxonomy): Eukaryota > Fungi > Ascomycota > Dothideomycetes > Pleosporales > Didymellaceae > Macroventuria > Macroventuria anomochaeta. The sequence continues at coordinate 63,439 of NW_022985410.1, read as the reverse complement.
CGGCACCCGCACCACACACCTCTCATCCTCGAACAGCAATGCATACAATCTGTCATTGCGCGACACGAACACTACCGGCGACAACGACGTCTTTGTCTTCAACGGCGCCCGCACAACACCCACCAAGTCCTACGTCCTCCTCTTCGACCAACCGACACAGAAAGCAACCCTCGAGCGTCTCGACAACACATACACCTTCAATCTCTCCACGAAGAACGGCGCCGATGTATCGGCAGATTATGGGAAGATCTACCCCAAGAAAGCGCACAAGGACAGCGTCCACGACAAAGAGGAGGGTGAAGTCGATCTCTTCGGCGAAGAACAAGGCGACGCGGCGAACGAGGGCACAGAGCCAGATGCTGCGAACCCATACGACTTCAGACACTTCCTGAACGCTGTAAAGAGTAAGAAGGACACAGCAGAAGAGCGCGGCTATGCTTCCTCACCGGACTACCGCTCCAACCCAGCAACAAGCACGGCTAACACGCCCGTTCTCCCAGCGCGCCGCGCCGTCGAACCGCCGGCCAAGAAGCGAAAAGCCGCGTCGGTGTTCGCAAGTAAGCCCACGGCAAAGGGCGCACCAAAGAAGGCTAATGCGCCGGCAATCAATCTGGAAAGACGAGCGACGGAATGCCCTGCTCCTCCTGCATCGCAGAGTAAAGCAACAGCACCAACAAGTTCAAGCAGCAAACCCAGCAAACCCAAATCCGCAGAATTCGTGCAAGACTCCTCCGACTCGGACGTAGACGCCGAAGGTGAAGTCGACTCGACAGCCCCATCACCCAAACACACACGCCGCTCACCCTCGCCCGGACACCGAGAAGACGACAACTCGGACGCCGAGGGCGAGGAAGACGATGACAACGACGACGACGATGATGATGATGAAGGGCTTGAGATCGAAGTCCCCGACCCTCGTCCAGGAGGCGATAGGAACAACGCACATCTTGCTCCGGGAGGTGGCGTCAGGGGGCTGCGGAGTCCATCAAACGGTCCCATCAGTCTCGCAAGCGCAGCAAATAGCGTCGAAGGCACACCTCGCCGCGGTGCGCAAGCAGATGAGATCGACTTTGGGGATCTGGGCGGTGACGATGATGCAGAGGGCGAGGAGGAAGACGAGGATGTTGAGCGCATGGACACCAGGCCCCCAACACGGCAGGATAGTAGGAAGAGCGTATCCGGCGCGGCGAACGGCGGCCCGGCGGAGGTGGATGAGGACGATCCGTTGTACATGGAGATGATGGAGGGGTTGGCGGGGGGTGATAGCAGCGAGGAGAGCGAGGAAGAGTAGACTAGCCAGAACGTCCGCAGAGAGGCATCACCACCCAGTGAACGCCTGCATACAGACCCAGCCACCAAGTGCAGCCTGCGTACAATAAAGGTGCATTCGACGTCTACTTCCTGTCCGTCGTGTCCAGTCAAGCTATATGCCCCCTTCTTCGCACACGTCATGTTTCCATTCGTCTTGCCACACGTACCTAGTCATCAGCAATCGGGTACTCGGGCCCCAAGGAGTTGTGATGCAATGCATCAGGGACAACAGGGGGCAGGAACGTCGAGCTACATGAAGGGCACGGCTCTAGCTGAGCGTGTGCCGGTAAGATGCAAGATGCAATCACCTTTGGCAGGGCTTGCTATGAGGCTTGGTGAGCATAGCGTCCTACAAAGGACACTGGACGTGCACAGAATGAGATCGCCTGGGACCATTGATGCCTACAGGTGGACAGGACAATGTAGGTAATTAGACAAGATCTACATGCTATACGCTATCTATCATGCTCAAACTCACAGATGCGCGTTGAAAAACCCTGGGGTATATGTGTACCAACGTGCCGCCCATTGTTCCATCAAGAGCTCGCAAACTCTTTGCCTCGTTTCTCATAACCTACAACCACGCGAACACAGCCATAACAGCCGCCAACGCCGCTCCAGCACCCGTCAACTCGCGACTCAGCCCATCCGTCGCCCCGCCAGTGCTGCTCGCGCTCGCCTGCCCCGCGCTTCCGCTCGCCGTGCCACTGGGCCTTGAGGTCCCACTGCTGCTCGCTGTAGCAGTAGCGACCTGCGCATTGTATGTCTGTCCCAGGATCGGCAGCGCAGAAGTGGGGTTCACCTCCCACACGCCACTCGTCGCTGGGGGGCACTCAGGCGCCGAGTTGGTCGGATTGTACGCGCTCTCCTTAACACCGGTCGGGTTCAGCGTCTTCCAAACATAGCTAAGGTTCGCAAAGTCAGGGTTGACGGGTGTCGGTGTGCCGGAGCGGGGGAAGCCATCAGGGGGCGCGGAGGGGCTCGCTGGATCGACCTTGGTGCCGTAGGAGACGATGCCGTAGTTGTTAGCTTCCTCAATCCACTCGTAGATGATGCTGCCAGACCAGGTATCCGCCATGTCACCGAAGATCGCCGTCTGATCCTCGAAAGTGCGGGGACGGAAGGTGTTGCAGCCCGTCTCGGACAGGAAGATGGGAATGTTGTAGGAGGTCGAATTGGCTTCGAGCATGTAGTAGCCGGAGGTCCTGTAGTCGCTGGTGCCGCACCAGGAGTAGGCGTTCAGCGAGAAGAAATCGATCGCCTCGGACGCGTTGCTGCCGCAAGCGAGGTAGTTCTGCAGCATAGGGCGGAGGGTTGCAATGTCGGCAGCGGAGTATCCAATGGGGATATTGCGGTACTTCTTCGCGTCGCGGTGAGCCTTCAAGTCACGTGCAGCGGCCTTGACGTATGGCGCAGCGATAGAGCCGTTGCCTGTGGTGAGCACTTCGTTGCCCACAAAGAAACCAGCCAGGTTATCGTACTGCTGGAACTCGTCCATGACGGCGGCGAAAGCATCGCGCTGTGTCTCGTTCCACTTAGGCTCAGTCTGCTCAATCTGTGTGTTGAAGGTATCCAGATCAAGCCATATGTAGATACCCGCATCAGCAAAGGCGCTCATGCACTTGGTGTGGTCCTCTTTAGGGTCAACATGGTAGACGCGAATCGAGTTGGTGCCGATTGTCTTCATGAGAGCAGCGTCGAGGCCGCATTGTGTCGCATCGATGAGCGGGTCATCTGGGACGAGCTGGTACGCAATGCCTGATGTCATCAGTTGCTGCTGCATATGTTGACAGGACCCTGCATACCTTTGACATAGAATTGGTTGCCGTCAGACGTGAAGAACTTTGAGCCCTTGACTGAGATGGTAGCAATCGCATTGACAGCCGCAGCACCAGCGAGGGCGCACGCCGCAATTGAGCGCAGCATGATTGGGTGTGGTTGTGATTAACCTCAGACGAATGCCGGCGAACGAACGAGGGTGCAACGAGTGACAACAAGTGACGACGAGAAGCGGCTGCGACAACACCAAACAATTGACGAGGCGAAAAGCAACGAGGAAGAAGAGTGCAAGTGATCAAACGCGCAAACAAAAGGAAACTTCTCACCATCAACGGGAAGTCGTGACTACCGCCTTACCTCTCCTTCCCTAGCCCCTTCCAATTTGTCAATAACCTCAATTCGGCAATCCAGTCCATGCGAAACACCAGAGAAACCGGTTCATGATGGTGTTTGCGATAAAGAGGAGAGCCGTGCTCACGTCCGGGCGCGGATGGTGCGGAGACCTGGGTAGTTGATTGGTCGCCAGGAAATAGGCTTGCCTGATGTCCTGTCAAGCACGCGACGGCGTGTTCTTAGCTGCTGCTTCCTGCGGCTTGAAAACTGGCGCCTCAACACGGACCCCATGGAGAAGTTTGGGATGGGTGATTTTACATTTGCAGTGCCATGGTTCACTCGCAGAACTTCCTGCCAACACGTACTTCGCGCAGTGGCGACATTTTGGGACTTGCGCAGGGTGCTCTCATGGTTTGGAGTTTGGGAGCAGAAGCGAAAGGCTTCAAGGTTCGCTTGGCTGAGAGAGGATACGTGTAGTCCTCCCATAGACGGCGAATGATGGTGCTTCATCTACATGAAGCGCAGACATGGCATATAAGCGGATGTTCAGCTGAGTTTGGGTTTGTGGTGGCTTCAGACCCGGAAACACATGCAAGTGCAAATTGTCTGCATGATATCGGTACCTGAACGGAAGGTGCTCGGCAGGACGCAAAGCCTGTTGTCGATCCAGGACGTATGTTGAGCCTGCATGCTCGGCAGTTTTGCGGACAGTGATGGCTGAGTACTGCACAAGAAGCGTGTGATCTATAGGGATCTGCGGCTGTTGGGACGAACAATGGGCATGATGGTACTACTGGCGTTTCACTCCTCAACAACACGGACATGATCGAGGATTTTGCGTATCGTGCGCTGCCCACAGGCGTGGTGTTGGGCAAAGAGACCAGCAAGACGTTCTATGGCAAATCGCACAACAAGAGCTATTATCTCGGATGCTCCACGGGCGGACGACATGGATGGAAGACTTCGATGGAGTGCTCGTTCAACAATCTCACGTCTTGGAGCTTCCACTTCCTCCCTCTTATAGGGACTGAGGGCGCGCCGACGTTCGTTCCCCTGAACATGTGGCCAACCATCCATCAATATATTCTGAAGCAGTGCGATGAAGTTGATGGGGTAGCTGATGAGATTTTCGAGTTGGCAGACCTTTGCGATTACGATCCAAGCGGGCTCCTGTACTCTCCAGGTCAAACTCATCGTGTTTTACATCCACCGAGGCGAAAACCGTTCGCAGTATCTTCTCTCCGCTGTATGCCACTGATGACAGTGTAGTGTACCCTCGTCTGCAGCCGGGTGCTGAGGCTACCGAGGCGCCGTTCACGTACTTCAGTGGGCAGCATTTTGCTGCAGCGGACTGGTTCTCATATGCTATCTACAACAACTCCTACAGGGATCCCCTCAGCCTCAAGCCAGAAGACTACCATCTCTCGGCAGATCTGAACCTCTTCAACATCGGGACCTGGGATGGCGGCCTCTCAGCGTTCAAGGACCGAGGTGGAAAAGTACTACACTACCACGGTCTCGTGGACGCTATCATCTCGTGCGACAATTCGCCACGCTACTACGAGCATGTGTCGCAGACCATGAACCTGGACTCAAAAGCGCTCGATGAGTTCTACGAGTACTTCCGAATCTCAGGGATGGTGCACTGTGGCGGTGGACCAAGGGCGACCTTCATTGGGAACCAACGGCGGAACACAGCGAGTCTGGATCCTGAAGAGAACGTTCTGACGGCAATTGTGAGGTGGGTGGAAGAGAGCATCGCGCCGGAGACTATTACTGGAACGGCGTACAAGAACGGTAGCCAGAGTGCTGGAGTCGACTTCAAGAAGAGACACTGCCGCTGGCCTTATCGAAATGCGTACAAGGGAATTGGCGGTTATAAGGATCCGAATAGTTGGGAACGTGTTGTGGATGAGAAGGCGTGGAGCGACACCATAATGTTGGAATGGTTGTTTTTGGCAGATTGTACCTACAGCATTCAGTAGAGCGTAGCTTGTTAGTTGAGACACTTTGTAAGCCAAGCCACTCCTCAACCTGTTTGTTCGAGAAGCATTATGTGTGGGCGGCCGTGAATGTCAGACAGAAGTGTTGCCATGGAAAGGCTATTACGTTCACAGGTGACTGCGAAGCATGAAGTCTCAGCCAGCTTCGTCGAGATCGACAGATGGCTTGACCCGGCACGGTGGTTGAGGTTGGAAGATGAGAGAACGCGAGACCCTGGCTGGGGCGTGCAATTTTAGCGCCGGTCTGTGCAAGTCATTGTTGAAAGAGCAAACATGATTTCAACCTTGCCTCTTTCTTGTTCTGCGCCTTCAGATCGTCGAATATCTCATCAACTGCCTTCACAAAAACAGTGTTTCAACAATGTACGGCGCACTTGTGGCCCTGCTGAGGCGAAGATAATACCCAGTGCAACGCTACGCCTCACGTGCGATACCCAGCCGTTCGTGCCGCTACAGTCACAGGACAAAAGTCTGTTCGCGCAGTTGCGCACAGGCCACCATCTCAGCTTTGAGTGAACGTTCACAATGCTTTTTCTCAACAACCATGAGGTGAAAAGTAGATCTGACTTGATAGATTATTGCGCTTATTCTCAGTATTTAGTCTGATATCCTTGTGCTCTGATGCAGGCTTTGAGTCGCTCTGGCATTGAGTAGATGAGTGATCTGATCAATTTGTCGGGTATTGTAACGACGCAGGCCAGCAGGGAAG